>NW_027636264.1:0-23837 GCF_903797595.1 Erithacus rubecula
GCCAATCTCCATCTCTGTGCTGGTTCGGATGCCGGTGCTGGTCCCTAAGTGCTCATAGTGCCAATCTCAGGATCAGTGCTGGGTCTAGGGCTGCTCCCAGAGTGCTCATAGTGCCAATCTCAGTCTTGGTGGTTGTTCTGGTTCCGGTGCTGGTCCCAAAGTGCTCATAGTGCCAATTTCCGTCTCGGTTCAGATTCCGGTGCCGGTGCTGGTCCCGGAGTGGTCATAGTGCCAATCTCAGTCTCAGTGCTGGTTCTGGTGCTGGTCCAGGGTGCTCATGGTCCCAATCTCAGTCTCGGTTCTGGTTCTGGTGCTGGTGCTGGTCCAGAGTGCTCATTGTGCCAATCTCAGTCTCAAAGCTGGTTCCGAAGCCAGTGCTGGTCCCTAAGTGGTCATAGTGCCAATCTCATTCTCAGTGCTGGTTGTGCTGAAGGTGCTGGTGCCAGAGTGCTCATAGTTCCATTCTGAGTGTTGGTGCTTGTTCTGGTACTGGTGCTGGTCCCAGAGTTCTTATTGTGACAATCTCACTCTCAGTGCGGGTTCAGGTGCTGGTCCCAGAGTGCTCATAGTGCCAATCTCAGTCTCAGTGCTGGTTCTGGTGCTGGTCCCAGAGTGCTCATAGTCCCAATCTCAGTCTCAAAGCTGGTTCTGGTGCCGGTGCTGGTCCCAGAGTGCTCATAGTGCCAATCTCAGTCTCAGTGCTGGTTCAGGTGCTGGTCCCAGACTGCTCATTGTGCCAATCTCAGTCTCAGAGCTGGTTCTGCTGCTGGTCCCAGAGTGCTCATAGTGCCAATGTCATTCTCGGTGCTCGTTCTGGTGCTGGTCCCAGAGTGCTATAAGTGCAGATCTCACTCTTGGTACTGGTTCTGGTTCCGGTGCTGGTCCCAAAGTGCCCATAGTGCCAATCTCCGTCTTGGTGCTGGTTCGGAGGCCGGTGCTGGTCCCGGATTGCTCATAGTGCCAATCTCGTCTCAGTGCTGGGTCTGGTGCTGGTCCCAGAGTGCTCATAGTGCCAAATCTCCAATCTCGGTGCAGATTCCGGTGCCGGTGCTGGTCCCGGAGTGGTCATAGTGCCAATCTCAGTCTCAGTGCTGGTTCTGGTGCTGGTCTCAGAGTGCTCATAGTGCCAATCTCAGTCTCAGCGCTGCTTCCGGTGCCAGTGCTGGTCCCGAGTGCTCGTAGTTCCAATCTCAGTCTCAAAGCTGGTTCCGAAGCCAGTGCTGGACCCGGAGAGCTCGTAGTTCCAATCTCAGTCTCAAAGCTGGTTCCGAAGCCCGTGCTGGACCCGGAGTGGTCATAGTGCAAATCTCAGTCTCAGTGCTGCTTCTGTGCCTGTTGCTGGTCCCAGAGTACTCATAGTGCCAATCTGAATCTTGGTGCTGGTCCTGTTTCCGGTGCTGGTCCCAGAGTTCTCATTGTGCCAATCTCAGTCTCAGTGTTGGTCTCGGTGTTGGTTCTGGTCTCAGAGAGTTCGTAACGCCAATCTCAGTCTCTAGTGCGGTTTCAGGTGCTGGTCCCAAAGTGCTCATAGCGCCAATCACAGCCTCGGTGCTGGATCTGGTGAAACTCTCAGTCTCAGCCCTGGAGTTGTACCACTCCCAGCCCCAGAATTCTTTTGAGTCTGGTCACAGTGTTGTTGCTGGTATCAGTCCTTTGTCCCAGTAACCAGTTCTGTATGGGTACCATTCTCAGTGCTGGTTGTGTTTTCAGTCTTGGTCTCTCTCACATTCACAGAGTGTTTCTGGTCCCAGTGCTGGTTCCGGTGCCAGTGCTGGTCCCAGGGTGCTCATAGTGCCAATCTCAGTCTCGGAGCTGATTCCAATGACTGTGCTGGTCCAGAGTGCTATTAGTGCCAATTTTAGTCTTGGTATTCGTTCTGGTTCCAGTACTGGTCCCAAAGTGCTCATAGTGCCAATCTCCGTCTCGGTTCAGATTCCGGTGCCGGTGTTGGTCCCAAAGTGGTCATAGTGCCAATCTCAGTCTCGTTGCTGGTTCTGGTGTCGGTGCTGGTCCCAGAGTGCTAATAGTGCCCAATCTCAGTCCCAAAGCTGGTTCCGAAGCCAGTGCAGGTCCCGGAGTGGTCATAGTGCCAATCTCTGTCTGAGTGCTGGTTGTGGTGAAGGTGCTGGTCCCAGAGTGCTCATAGTGCCATTCTGAGTGTTGTTCTTGTTCTGGTACTGGTGCTGGTCCCAGAGTTCTCATTGTGCCAATCTCAGTCTCAGTGCCGGTTCAGGTGCTGGTCCCAGAGTGCTCATAGTGCCAATCTCAGTCTCGGTGCTGGTTCTAGTGCCGGTGCTGGACTCAGAATGCTCCAAGTGCGAATCTCAGTCTCGGTGCTGGTTCTGGTGCCGCTCTCAGTCTCAGCCCCGGAGTTGTACCGCTCCCAGTCTCAGAATTCTTTCGAGGCTGGTCCCAGTGTTGTTGCTGGTATCAGTCTTTGTCCCAGTAACCAGTTCTGTATGGGTACCAGTCTCGGTGCTAGTTCTGTTTTCAGTCTTGGTCTCTCTCACATTCACAGAGTGTTTCTGGTCCCAGTGCTGGTTCCGGTGCCAGTGCTGGTCCCAGGGTGCTCATAGTGCCAATCTCAGTCTCGGAGCTGATTCCAATGACTGTGCTGGTCCCAGAGTGCTATTAGTGCCAATTTTAGCCTTGGTATTCGTTCTGGTTCCAGTACTGGTCCCAAAGTGCTCATAGTGCCAATCTCCGTCTCGGTTCAGATTCCGGTGCCGGTGTTGGTCCCAAAGTGGTCATAGTGCCAATCTCAGTCTCGTTGCTGGTTCTGGTGTCGGTGCTGGTCCCAAAGTGCTCATAGTGCCAATCTCCGTCTCGGTTCAGATTCCGGTGCCGGTGCTGGTCCCAGAGTGCTCATAGTCCCAATCTCAGTCTCGTTGCAGGTTCTGGTGTCGGTGCTGGTCCCAGAGTGCTCATAGTGCCCAATCTCAGTCCCAAAGCTGGTTCCGAAGCCAGTGCAGGTCCCAGAGTGGTCATAGTGCCAATCTCTGTCTGAGTGCTGGTTGTGGTGAAGGTGCTGGTCCCAGAGTGCTCATAGTGCCATTCTGAGTGTTGTTCTTGTTCTGGTACTGGTGCTGGTCCCAGAGTTCACATTGTGCCAATCTCAGTCTCAGTGCCGGTTCAGGTGCTGGTCCCAGAGTGCTCATACTGCCAATCTGAGTCTCGGTGCTGGTTCTAGTGCCGGTGCTGGACTCAGAATGCTCCAAGTGCGAATGTCAGTCTCGGTGCTGGTTCTGGTGCCGCTCTCAGTCTCAGCCCCGGAGTTGTACCTCTCCCAGTCTCAGAATTCTTTCGAGGCTGGTCCCAGTGTTGTTGCTGGCATCAGTCTTTTTCCCAATAACCAGTTCTGTATGGGTACCAGTCTCGGTGCTAGTTCTGTTTTCAGTCTTGGTCTCTCTCACATTCACAGAGTATTTATGGTCTCAGAGCTGGTTCCGGTGCCAGTGCTGGTCCCAGAGTGGTCATAGTTCCAATCTCATTCTCGGTGCTGGTTCCGGTGCTGGTCCCAGAGTGCTCATAGGGCCAATCTCAGTCTCGGTGGTGATTCCAATGACTCTGCTTGTCCTGGAGTACTATAAGTGCAGATCTCAGTCTTGGTACTGGTTCTGGTTCCAGTGCTGGTCCCAAAGTGCCCATAGACCCAATCTCCGACTTGCTGCTGGTTCGGAGGCCGGTGCTGGTCCTGGATTGCTCATAGTGCCAATCTCAGTCTCAGTGCTGGGTCTGGTGCTGGTCCCAGAGTGCTCATAGTGCCAATATCCGTCTCGATGCAGATTCCAGTGCCGGTGCTGGTCTCGGAGTGGTCATAGTGCCAATCTCAGTCTCAGTGCTGGTTCTGGTTCTGGTCCCAGAGTGCTCATAATGCCAATCTCAGTCTCAGTGCTGGTTCTGGTGCCAAGGCTGGTCCCTGAGTTATCATACTGCCAATCTCAGTCTCGGTGCTGGTTCTGGTGCTCGTCCCAGAGTGCTAATAGTGCCAATTTCAGTCTCAGTGCTTGTTCTCTTCCTGGTCCCAGAGTGCTCATACTGCCAATCTCAGTCTCAGTGCTGGTTCAGGTGCTGGTCCCAGACTGCTCATAGTGCCAATCTCAGTCTCGGTGCTGGTTCTAGTGCCTGTGCTGGTCTCAGAGTGCTCATAGTGCCAATCTCAGTCTAGGTGCTGGTTCTGGTACCGCTCTCAGTCTCAGCCCCGGAGTTGTACCACTCCCAGTCCCAGAATTCTTTTGAGTCTGGTCCCAGTGTTGTTGCTGGTATCAGTCTTGGTCCCAGTAACCAGTTCTGTATGGGAACCATTCTCGGTGCTGGTTCTGTTTTCAGTCTTGGTCTCAGTCACATTCACAGAGTGATTCTGGTCCCAGAGCTGATTCTGGTGCCAGTGCTGGTCCCGGAGTGCTCATAGTGCCAATCTCAGTCTCGGCGCCGGATCCGGTGACGGTACTGGTCCCAGAGTGCTCGTAGTACCAATCTCAGTCTCAAAGCTGGTTCCGAAGCCAGTGCTAGCCCCGGCGTTTTCATAGTGCCAATCTGAGCCTTGGTGCTGGTTCTGGATCCGGTGCAGGTCCCAGAGTTCTCATAGTGCCAATCTCAGTCTCAGTGCTGGTTTCAGTGCCGGTGCTGGTCCCAAAGAGTTCAAAATGCCAATCTCAGTCTCAGTGCATGTTCCGGTGCAGGTCCTAGAGCGCTCCTAGTGCCAATCACAGTCTTGGTGCGGGTTCTAGTGCCGGTGCTGGTCCCAGAGTTCTCATAGTGTTAATCTCAGTCTCGGAGCTGGTTCTGGTGCTGGTCCCAGAGTGCTCAAAGTGCCAATCTCCATCTCGGTGCTGGTTCGGATGCCGGTGCTGGTCCCAGAGTGCTCATAGTGCCAATCTCAGTCTCAGTGCTGGGTCTGGTGCTGGTCCCTGAGTGCTCATACTGCCAATCTCCGTCTCGGTTCAGATTCCGGTGATGGTGCTTGACCCAGAGTGCTCATAGTGCCAATCTCAGTCTCAGTGCTGGTTCTGGTGCTGGTTCCAGAGTGCTCATAGTCCCAATCTCAATCTCAAAGCTGGTTCTGGTGCCGGTGCTGGTCCCAGAGTTCTCATAGTGCCAATCTCAGTCTCAGTGCTGGTTCAGGTGCTGGTCCCAGACTGCTCATATTTCCAATCTCAGTCTCGGTGCTGATTCTGATGCTAGTCCCAGAGTGCTCACAGTGCCAATGTCATTCTCGGTGCGCGTTCTGGTGCTAGTCCCAGAGTGCTATAAGTGCAGATCTCACTCTTGGTACTGGTTCTGGTTCCGGTGCTGGTCCCAAAGTGCCCATAGTGCCAATCTCCGTCTTGGTGCAGATTCCGGTGCTGGTGCTGGTCTCGGAGTGGTCATAGTGCCAATCTCAGTCTCAGTGCTGCTTTTGGTGCTGGTGCTGTTCCCAGAGTGCTCATAGTGCCAATCTCAGTCTCGGAGCTGCTTCCAGTGCCAGTGCTGGTCTTGTAGTGCTCGTAGTTCCAATCTCAGTCTCAAAGCTGGTTCCGAAGCCAGTGCTGGACCCGGAGTGCTCGTAGTTCCAATCTCAATCTCGAAGCTGGTTCCGAAGCCCGTGCTGGACCCGGAGTGGTCATAGTGCCAATCTCAGCCTCAGTGCTGCTTCTGGTGCTGGTGCTGTTCCCAGAGTGCTCATAGTGCCAATCTGAGTCTTGGTGCTGGTTCTGGTTCCGGTGCTGGTCCAGAGTTCTCATTGTGCCAATCTCAGTCTCAGTGCTGGTCCCGGTGCTGGTTCTGGTCCCGGATTGCTTATAGCGCCAATCTCAGTCTAACTGCGGGTTCAGGTGCTGGTCCCAGAGTGCTCATAGTGCCAATCACAGTCTCGGTGCTGGTTCTGGTGCCGCTCGCATTCTCAGCCCAGGAGATGTGCCACTCCCAGTCACAGAATTCTCCCGTGGCTGGTCCCAGTGTTGGTGCTAGTCTCAGTCTTGGTCCCAGCGCCAGTCCTATATGGTTTCCAGTCTCGGTGCTGGTTCTGTTTTCAGTCTTTATCTCAGTCACATTCACAGAGTGGTTCTGGTCCCAGAGCTGGTTCCGGTGCCAGTGCTGGCCCCAGAATGCTCATAGTGCCAATGTCAGTTTCAATGCTGGTTCCGGTGCTGGTTCGGATGCCAGAGTGCTCATCGTGCCAATCTCAGTCTCAATGGTGGTTCTGGTGTTGGTCCCAGAGTGCTTATAGTGCCAATCTCAGTCTCGGTGGTGGTTCCACTGCCATTGATAGTCCCAGAGTGCTCATAGTGCCAATCTCCGTCTCTGTGCGGGTTCAGGTGCTGGTCTCAGAGTGCTCATAGTTCCAATCTCAGTCTCGGTGCTGGTTCTGGTGCCACTCTGATTGTCAGCCCCGGAGTTGTGCGGCTCCCAGTCCCAGAATTCTCCCGAGGCTGGTCCCAGTGTTGGTGCTAGTCTCAGTCTTGGTCCCAATGACAGTCCTATATGGGTTCCAGTCTCGGTGCTGGTTCTTGTGCCGCTCTCAGTCTCAGCCCCGGAGTTGTACCGCTCCCAGTCTCAGAATTCTTTCGAGGCTGGTCCCAGTGTTGTTGCTGGTATCAGTCTTTTTCCCAGTAACCAGTTCTGCATGGGTACCAGTCTCGGTGCTAGTTCTGTTTTCAGTCTTGGTCTCTCTCACATTCACAGAGTATTTATGGTCTCAGAGCTGGTTCCGGTGCCAGTGCTGGTCCCAGAGTGGTCATAGTTCCAATCTCATTCTCGGTGCTGGTTCCGGTGCTGGTCCCAGAGTGCTCATAGGGCCAATCTCAGTCTCGGTGGTGATTCCAATGACGCTGCTTGTCCTGGAGTGCTATAAGTGCAGATCTCAGTCTTGGTACTGGTTCTGGTTCCAGTGCTGGTCCCAAAGTGCCCATAGACCGAATCTCCGTCTTGCTGCTGGTTCGGAGGCCGGTGCTGGTCCCGGATTGCTTATAGTGCCAATCTCAGTCTCAGTGCTGGGTCTGGTGCTGGTCCCAGAGTGCTCATAGTGCCAATATCCGTCTCGATGCAGATTCCGGTGCCGGTGCTGGTCTCGGAGTGGTCATAGTGCCAATCTCAGTCTCAGTGCTGATTCTGGTGCTGGTCCCAGAGTGCTCATAATGCCAATCTCAGTCTCAGTGCTGGTTCTGGTGCCAAGGCTGGTCCCTGAGTTATCATACTGCCAGTCTCAGTCTCGGTGCTGGTTCTGGTGCTCGTCCCAGAGTGCTCATAGTGCCAATTTCAGTCTCAGTGCTTGTTCTCGTCCTGGTCCCAGAGTGCTCATACTGCCAATCTCAGTCTCAGTGCTGGTTCAGGTGCTGGTCCCAGACTGCTCATAGTGCCAATCTCAGTCTCGGTGCTGGTTCTAGTGCCTGTGCTGGTCTCAGAGTGCTCATAGTGCCAATCTCAGTCTCGGTGCTTGTTCTGGCACCGCTCTCAGTCTCAGCCCCCGAGTTGTACCACTCCCAGTCCCAGAATTTTTTTGAGTCTGGTCCCAGTGTTGTTGCTGGTATCAGTCTTTTTCCCAGTTACCAGTTCTGTATGGGTACCATTCTCGGTGCTGGTTCTGTTTTCAGTCTTGGTCTCAGTCACATTCACAGAGTGATTCTGGTCCCAGAGCTGATTCCGGTGCCAGTGCTGGTCCCGGAGTGCTCATAGTGCCAATCCCAGTCTCGGCGCCGGATCCGGTGCCGGTACTGGTCCCAGAGTGCTCGTAGTTCCAATCTCAGTCTCAAAGCTGGTTCCGAAGCCAGTGCTGGCCCCGGCGTTTTCATAGTGCCAATCTGAGCCTTGGTGCTGGTTCTGGTTCCGGTGCTGGTCCCAGAGTTCTCATAGTGCCAATCTCAGTCTCAGTGCTGGTTTCAGTGCCGGTGCTGGTCCCAAAGAGTTCAAAATGCCAATCTCAGTCTCAGTGCATGTTCCGGTGCAGGTCCCAGAGCGCTCCTAGTGCCAATCACAGTCTTGGTGCTAGTTCTAGTGCCGGTGCTGGTCCCAGAGTGCTCATAGTGCCAATCTCAGTCTCGGAGCTGGTTCTGGTGCTGGTCCCAGAGTGCTCAAAGTGCCAATCTCCATCTCGGTGCTGGTTCGGATGTCGGTGCTGGTCCCAGAGTGCTCATAGTGCCAATCTCAGTCTCAGTGCTGGGTCTGGTGCTGGTCCCTGAGTGCTCATGCTGCCAATCTCCGTCTCTATTCAGATTCCGGTGATGGTGCTTGTCCCAGAGTGCTCATAGTGCCAATCTCAGTCTCATTGCTGGTTCTGGTGCTGGTTCCAAAGTGCTCATAGTCCCAATCTCAGTCTCAAAGCTGGTTCTGGTGCCGGTGCTGGTCCCAGAGTTCTCATAGTGCCAATCTCACTCTCAGTGCTGGTTCAGGTGCTGGTCCCAGACTGCTCATAGTGCCAATCTCAGTCTCGGTGCTGATTCTGATGCTAGTCCCAGAGTGCTCATAGTGCCAATGTCATTCTCGGTGCGCGTTCTGGTGCTAGTCCCAGAGTGCTATAAGTGCAGATCTCACTCTTGGTACTGGTTCTGGTTCCGGTGCTGGTCCCAAAGGGCCCATAGTGCCAATCTCCGTCTTGGTGCAGATTCCGGTGCCGGTGCTGGTCTCGGAGTGGTCATAGTGCCAATCTCAGTCTCAGCGCTGCTTCCGGTGCCAGTGCTGGTCCCGGAGTGCTCGTAGTTCCAATCTCAGTCTCAAAGCTGGTTCCGAAGCCAGTGCTGGACCCGGAGTGCTCGTAGTTCCAATCTCAGTCTCAAAGCTGGTTCCGAAGCCCGTGCTGGACCCGGAGTGGTCATAGTGCCAATCTCAGTCTCAGTGCTGCTTCTGGTGCCTGTGCTGGTCCCAGAGTGCTCATAGTGCCAATCTGAGTCTTGGTGCTGCTTCTGTTTCCGGTTCTGGTTCCAGAGTTCTCATTGTGCCAATCTCAGTCTCAGTGTTAGTCCCGGTGCCGGTTCTGGTCTCAGAGAGTTCGTAATGCCAATCTCAGTCTTAGTGCGCTTTCAGGTGCTGGTCCCAAAGTGCTCATAGCGCCTATCACAGCCTCAGTGCTGGTTCTGGTGCCGCTCTCATTCTCAGCCCAGGAGTTGTGCCACTCCAGTCCCAGAATTCTCCCGTGGCTGCTCCCAGTGTTGGTGCTAGTGTCAGTCTTTGTCCCAGCACCAGTCCTATATGGTTTCCAGTCTCGGTGCTGGTTGTGATTTCAGTCTTGGTCTCAGTCACATTCACAGAGGTTTTCTGGTCCCAGATCTGATTCCGGTGCCAGTGCTGGCCCCAGAATGCTCATAGTGCCAATCTCAGTCTCGGTGCTGGTTTTTGTGCCGGTTCTGGCCCCAGAGTGCTCATAGTGCCAATCGGAGTCTTGGTGCTGGTTCTGGTTCAGGTGCTGGTCCCAGAGTTCTCATTGTGCCAAGCTCAGTGTCTATGCTGGTTCCGGTGCTGGTTCGGATGCCAGAGTGCTCATCGTGCCAATCTCAGTCTCACTGCTGGTTCTGGTGTTGGTCCCAGAGTGCTCATAGTGCCAATCTCAGTCTCGGTGGTGGTTCCACTGCCATTGATAGTCCCAGAGTGCTCATAGTGCTAATCTCCGTCTCAGTGCGGGTTCAGGTGCTGGTCTCAGAGTGCTGAATGTGCCAATCTCCATCTCGGTGCTGGTTCGGATGCCGGTGCTGGTCCCGGAGTGCTCATAGTGCCAATCTCAGGATCAGTGCTGGGTCTAGGGCTGCTCCCAGAGTGCTCATAATGCCAATCTCAGTCTTGGTGGTTGTTCTGGTTTCGGTGCTGGTCCCAAAGTGCTCATAGTGCCAATTTCCGTCTCGGTTCAGATTCCGGTGCCGGTGCTGGTCCCGGAGTGGTCATAGTGCCAATCTCAGTCTCAGTGCTGGTTCTGGTGCTGGTCCAGGGTGCTCATGGTCCCAATCTCAGTCTCGTTTCTGGTTCTGGTGCTGGTGCTGCTCCCAGAGTGCTCATAGTGCCCAATCTCAGTCTCAAAGCTGGTTCCGAAGCCAGTGCTGGTCCCTAAGTGGTCATAGTGCCAATCTCATTCTCAGTGCTGGTTGTGCTGAAGGTGCTGGTGCCAGAGTGCTCATAGTTCCATTCTGAGTGTTGGTGCTTGTTCTGGTACTGGTGCTGGTCCCAGAGTTCTTATTGTGACAATCTCACTCTCAGTGCGGGTTCTGGTGCTGGTCCCAGAGTGCTCATAGTGCCAATCTCAGTCTCAGTGCTGGTTCTGGTGCTGGTTCCAGAGTGCTCATAGTCCCAATCTCAGTCTCAAAGCTGGTTCTGGTGCCGGTGCTGGTCCCAGAGTTCTCATAGTGCCAATCTCAGTCTCAGTGCTGGTTCAGGTGCTGGTCCCAGACTGCTCATTGTGCCAATCTCAGTCTCAGAGCTGGTTCTGCTGCTGGTCCCAGAGTGCTCATAGTGCCAATGTCATTCTCGGTGCTCGTTCTGGTGCTGGTCCCAGAGTGCTATAAGTGCAGATCTCACTCTTGGTACTGGTTCTGGTTCCGGTGCTGGTCCCAAAGTGCCCATAGTGCCAATCTCCGTCTTGGTGCTGGTTCGGATGCCGGTGCTGGTCCCGGATTGCTCATAGTGCCAATCTCAGTCTCAGTGCTGGGTCTGGTGCTGGTCCCAGAGTGCTCATAGTGCCAATCTCCATCTCGGTGCAGATTCCGGTGCCGGTGCTGGTCTCGGAGTGGTCATAGTGCCAATCTCAGTCTCAGTGCTGGTTCTGGTGCTGGTCTCAGAGTGCTCATAGTGCCAATCTCAGTCTCAGCGCTGCTTCCGGTGCCAGTGCTGGTCCCGGAGTGCTCGTAGTTCCAATCTCAGTCTCAAAGCTGGTTCCGAAGCCAGTGCTGGACCCGGAGAGCTCGTAGTTCCAATCTCAGTCTCAAAGCTGGTTCCGAAGCCCGTGCTGGACCCGGAGTGGTCATAGTGCAAATCTCAGTCTCAGTGCTGCTTCTGGTGCCTGTGCTGGTCCCAGAGTACTCATAGTGCCAATCTGAATCTTGGTGCTGGTCCTGTTTCCGGTGCTGGTCCCAGAGTTCTCATTGTGCCAATCTCAGTCTCAGTGTTGGTCTCGGTGTTGGTTCTGGTCTCAGAGAGTTCGTAACGCCAATCTCAGTCTTAGTGCGGTTTCAGGTGCTGGTCCCAAAGTGCTCATAGTGCCATTCTGAGTGTTGTTCTTGTTCTGGTACTGGTGCTGGTCCCAGAGTTCACATTGTGCCAATCTCAGTCTCAGTGCCGGTTCAGGTGCTGGTCCCAGAGTGCTCATAGTGCCAATCTGAGTCTTGGTGCTGCTTCTGTTTCCGGTTCTGGTTCCAGAGTTCTCATTGTGCCAATCTCAGTCTCAGTGTTAGTCCAGGTGCCGGTTCTGGTCTCAGAGAGTTCGTAATGCCAATCTCAGTCTTAGTGCGTTTTCAGGTGCTGGTCCCAAAGTGCTCATAGCGCCTATCACAGCCTCGGTGCTGGTTCTGGTGCCGCTCTCATTCTCAGCCCAGGAGTTGTGCCACTCCCAGTCCCAGAATTCTCCCGTGGCTGCTCCCAGTGTTGGTGCTAGTGTCAGTCTTTGTCCCAGCGCCAGTCCTATATGGTTTCCAGTCTCGGTGCTGGTTGTGATTTCAGTCTTGGTCTCAGTCACATTCACAGAGGTTTTCTGGTCCCAGATCTGATTCCGGTGCCAGTGCTGGCCCCAGAATGCTCATAGTGCCAATCTCAGTCTCGGTGCTGGTTTTTGTGCCGGTTCTGGCCCCAGAGTGCTCATAGTGCCAATCGGAGTCTTGGTGCTGGTTCTGGTTCAGGTGCTGGTCCCAGAGTTCTCATTGTGCCAATCTCAGAGTCTATGCTGGTTCCGGTGCTGGTTCGGATGCCAGAGTGCTCATCGTGCCAATCTCAGTCTCACTGCTGGTTCTGGTGTTGGTCCCAGAGTGCTCATAGTGCCAATCTCAGTCTCGGTGGTGGTTCCACTGCCATTGATAGTCCCAGAGTGCTCAAAGTGCTAATCTCCGTCTCAGTGCGGGTTCAGGTGCTGGTCTCAGAGTGCTGAATGTGCCAATCTCCATCTCTGTGCTGGTTCGGATGCCGGTGCTGGTCCCTAAGTGCTCATAGTGCCAATCTCAGGATCAGTGCTGGGTCTAGGGCTGCTCCCAGAGTGCTCATAGTGCCAATCTCAGTCTTGGTGGTTGTTCTGGTTTCGGTGCTGGTCCCAAAGTGCTCATAGTGCCAATTTCCGTCTCGGTTCAGATTCCGGTGCCGGTGCTGGTCCCGGAGTGGTCATAGTGCCAATCTCAGTCTCAGTGCTGGTTCTGGTGCTGGTCCAGGGTGCTCATGGTCCCAATCTCAGTCTCGTTTCTGGTTCTGGTGCTGGTGCTGCTCCCAGAGTGCTCATAGTGCCCAATCTCAGTCTCAAAGCTGGTTCCGAAGCCAGTGCTGGTCCCTAAGTGGTCATAGTGCCAATCTCATTCTCAGTGCTGGTTGTGCTGAAGGTGCTGGTGCCAGAGTGCTCATAGTTCCATTCTGAGTGTTGGTGCTTGTTCTGGTACTGGTGCTGGTCCCAGAGTTCTTATTGTGACAATCTCACTCTCAGTGCGGGTTCAGGTGCTGGTCCCAGAGTGCTCATAGTGCCAATCTCAGTCTCAGTGCAGGTTCTGGTGCTGGTTCCAGAGTGCTCATTCTGCCAATCTCAGTCTCAGCGCTGGTTCTGGTGCCGGTGCTGGTCCCAGAGTTCTCATAGTGCCAATCTCAGTCTCAGTGCTGGTTCAGGTGCTGGTCCCAGACTGCTCATTGTGCCAATCTCAGTCTCAGAGCTGGTTCTGCTGCTGGTCCCAGAGTGCTCATAGTGCCAATGTCATTCTCGGTGCTCGTTCTGGTGCTGGTCCCAGAGTGCTATAAGTGCAGATCTCACTCTTGGTACTGGTTCTGGTTCCGGTGCTGGTCCCAAAGTGCCCATAGTGCCAATCTCCGTCTTGGTGCTGGTTCGGAGGCCGGTGCTGGTCCCGGATTGCTCATAGTGCCAATCTCAGTCTCAGTGCTGGGTCTGGTGCTGGTCCCAGAGTGCTCATAGTGCCAATCTCCGTCTCGGTGCAGATTCCGGTGCCGGTGCTGGTCTCGGAGTGCTCATAGTGCCAATCTCAGTCTCAGTGCTGGTTCTGGTGCTGGTCCCAGAGTGCTCATAGTGCCAATCTCAGTCTCGGCGCTGGTTCCGGTGCCAGTGCTGGTCCCAGAGTGCTCGTAGTTCCAATCTCAGTCTCAAAGCTGGTTCCGAAGCCAGTGCTGGACCCGGAGAGCTCGTAGTTCCAATCTCAGTCTCAAAGCTGGTTCCGAAGCCCGTGCTGGTCCCGGAGTGGTCATAGTGCAAATCTCAGTCTCAGTGCTGCTTCTGGTGCCTGTGCTGGTCCCAGAGTGCTCATAGTGCCAATCTGAATCTTGGTGCTGGTCCTGTTTCCGGTGCTGGTCCCAGAGTTCTCATTGTGCCAATCTCAGTCTCAGTGTTGGTCTCGGTGTTGGTTCTGGTCTCAGAGAGTTCGTAACGCCAATCTCAGTCTTAGTGCGGTTTCAGGTGCTGGTCCCAAAGTGCTCATAGCGCCAATCACAGCCTCGGTGCTGGATCTGGTGAAACTCTCAGTCTCAGCCCTGGAGTTGTACCACTCCCAGCCCCAGAATTCTTTTGAGTCTGGTCACAGTGTTGTTGCTGGTATCAGTCTTTGTCCCAGTAACCAGTTCTGTATGGGTACCATTCTCAGTGCTGGTTGTGTTTTCAGTCTTGGTCTCTCTCACATTCACAGAGTGTTTCTGGTCCCAGTGCTGGTTCCGGTGCCAGTGCTGGTCCCAGGGTGCTCATAGTGCCAATCTCAGTCTCGGAGCTGATTCCAATGACTGTGCTGGTCCCAGAGTGCTATTAGTGCCAATTTTAGTCTTGGTATTCGTTCTGGTTCCAGTACTGGTCCCAAAGTGCTCATAGTGCCAATCTCCGTCTCGGTTCAGATTCCGGTGCCGGTGTTGGTCCCAAAGTGGTCATAGTGCCAATCTCAGTCTCGTTGCTGGTTCTGGTGTCGGTGCTGGTCCCAGAGTGCTAATAGTGCCCAATCTCAGTCCCAAAGCTGGTTCCGAAGCCAGTGCAGGTCCCGGAGTGGTCATAGTGCCAATCTCTGTCTGAGTGCTGGTTGTGGTGAAGGTGCTGGTCCCAGAGTGCTCATAATGCCATTCTGAGTGTTGTTCTTGTTCTGGTACTGGTGCTGGTCCCAGAGTTCTCATTGTGCCAATCTCAGTCTCAGTGCGGCTTCAGGTGCTGGTCCCAGAGTGCTCATACTGCCAATCTCAGTCTCGGTGCTGGTTCTAGTGCCGGTGCTGGACTCAGAATGCTCCAAGTGCGAATCTCAGTCTCGGTGCTGGTTCTGGTGCCGCTCTCAGTCTCAGCCCCGGAGTTGTACCGCTCCCAGTCTCAGAATTCTTTCGAGGCTGGTCCCAGTGTTGTTGCTGGTATCAGTCTTTGTCCCAGTAACCAGTTCGGTATGGGTACCAGTCTCGGTGCTAGTTCTGTTTTCAGTCTTGGTCTCTCTCACATTCACAGAGTGTTTCTGGTCCCAGTGCTGGTTCCGGTGCCAGTGCTGGTCCCAGGGTGCTCATAGTGCCAATCTCAGTCTCGGAGCTGATTCCAATGACTGTGCTGGTCCCAGAGTGCTATTAGTGCCAATTTTAGTCTTGGTATTCGTTCTGGTTCCAGTACTGGTCCCAAAGTGCTCATAGTGCCAATCTCCGTCTCGGTTCAGATTCCGGTGCCGGTGTTGGTCCCAAAGTGGTCATAGTGCCAATCTCAGTCTCGTTGCTGGTTCTGGTGTCGGTGCTGGTCCCAAAGTGCTCATAGTGCCAATCTCCGTCTCGGTTCAGATTCCGGTGCCGGTGCTGGTCCCAGAGTGCTCATAGTGCCAATCTCAGTCTCGTTGCAGGTTCTGGTGTCGGTGCTGGTCCCAGAGTGCTCATAGTGCCCAATCTCAGTCCCAAAGCTGGTTCCGAAGCCAGTGCAGGTCCCGGAGTGGTCATAGTGCCAATCTCTGTCTGAGTGCTGGTTGTGGTGAAGGTGCTGGTCCCAGAGTGCTCATAGTGCCATTCTGAGTGTTGTTCTTGTTCTGGTACTGGTGCTGGTCCCAGAGTTCACATTGTGCCAATCTCAGTCTCAGTGCCGGTTCAGGTGCTGGTCCCAGAGTGCTCATAGTGCCAATCTGAGTCTTGGTGCTGCTTCTGTTTCCGGTTCTGGTTCCAGAGTTCTCATTGTGCCAATCTCAGTCTCAGTGTTAGTCCAGGTGCCGGTTCTGGTCTCAGAGAGTTCGTAATGCCAATCTCAGTCTTAGTGCGTTTTCAGGTGCTGGTCCCAAAGTGCTCATAGCGCCTATCACAGCCTCGGTGCTGGTTCTGGTGCCGCTCTCAGTCTCAGCCCCGGAGTTGTGCCACTCCCAGTCCCAGAATTCTCCCGTGGCTGGCCCGGTGTTGGTGCTAGTGTCAGTCTTGATCCAAGCGCCAGTCCTATATGGTTTCCAGTCTCGGTGCTGGTTCTGTTTTCAGTCTTGGTCTCAGTCACATTCACAGAGGTTTTCTGGTCCCAGATCTGATTCCGGTGCCAGTGCTGGCCCCAGAATGCTCATAGTGCCAATCTCAGTCTCGGTGCTGGTTTTTGTGCCGGTTCTGGCCCCAGAGTGCTCATAGTGCCAATCGGAGTCTTGGTGCTGGTTCTGGTTCAGGTGCTGGTCCCAGAGTTCTCATTGTGCCAATCTCAGAGTCTATGCTGGTTCCGGTGCTGGTTCGGATGCCAGAGTGCTCATCGTGCCAATCTCAGTCTCAGTGCTGGTTCTGGTGTTGGTCCCAGAGTGCTCATAGTGCCAATCTCAGTCTCGGTGGTGGTTCCACTGCCATTGATAGTCCCAGAGTGCTCAAAGTGCCAATCTCCGTCTCAGTGCGGGTTCAGGTGCTGGTCTCAGAGTGCTGAATGTGCCAATCTCCATCTCTGTGCTGGTTCGGATGCCGGTGCTGGTCCCTAAGTGCTCATAGTGCCAATCTCAGGATCAGTGCTGGGTCTAGGGCTGCTCCCAGAGTGCTCATAGTGCCAATCTCAGTCTTGGTGGTTGTTCTGGTTTCGGTGCTGGTCCCAAAGTGCTCATAGTGCCAATTTCCGTCTCGGTTCAGATTCCGGTGCCGGTGCTGGTCCCGGAGTGGTCATAGTGCCAATCTCAGTCTCAGTGCTGGTTCTGGTGCTGGTCCAGGGTGCTCATGGTCCCAATCTCAGTCTCGTTTCTGGTTCTGGTGCTGGTGCTGCTCCCAGAGTGCTCATAGTGCCCAATCTCAGTCTCAAAGCTGGTTCCGAAGCCAGTGCTGGTCCCTAAGTGGTCATAGTGCCAATCTCATTCTCAGTGCTGGTTGTGCTGAAGGTGCTGGTGCCAGAGTGCTCATAGTTCCATTCTGAGTGTTGGTGCTTGTTCTGGTACTGGTGCTGGTCCCAGAGTTCTTATTGTGACAATCTCACTCTCAGTGCGGGTTCAGGTGCTGGTCCCAGAGTGCTCATAGTGCCAATCTCAGTCTCAGTGCTGGTTCTGGTGCTGGTTCCAGAGTGCTCATAGTGCCAATCTCAGTCTCAGTGCTGGTTCTGGTGCCGGTGCTGGTCCCAGAGTTCTCATAGTGCCAATCTCAGTCTCAGTGCTGGTTCAGGTGCTGGTCCCAGACTGCTCATTGTGCCAATCTCAGTCTCGGTGCTGGTTCTGATGCTGGTCCCAGAGTGCTCATAGTGCCAATGTCATTCTCGGTGCTCGTTCTGGTGCTGGTCCCAGAGTGCTATAAGTGCAGATCTCACTCTTGGTACTGGTTCTGGTTCCGGTGCTGGTCCCAAAGTGCCCATAGTGCCAATCTCCGTCTCGGTGCTGGTTCGGATGCCGGTGCTGGTCCCGGAGTGCTCATAGTGCCAATCTCAGTCTCAGTGCTGGGTCTGGTGCTGGTCCCAGAGTGCTCATAGTGCCAATCTCCGTCTCGGTGCAGATTCCGGTGCCGGTGCTGGTCTCGGAGTGGTCATAGTGCCAATCTCAGTCTCAGTGCTGGTTCTGGTGCTGGTCCCAGAGTGCTCATAGTGCCAATCTCAGTCTCGGCGCTGCTTCCGGTGCCAGTGCTGGTCCCGGAGTGCTCGTAGTTCCAATCTCAGTCTCAAAGCTGGTTCCGAAGCCAGTGCTGGACCCGGAGAGCTCGTAGTTCCAATCTCAGTCTCAAAGCTGGTTCCGAAGCCCGTGCTGGACCCGGAGTGGTCATAGTGCAAATCTCAGTCTCAGTGCTGGTTCTGGTGCCTGTGCTGGTCCCAGAGTACTCATAGTGCCAATCTGAATCTTGGTGCTGGTCCTGTTTCCGGTGCTGGTCCCAGAGTTCTCATTGTGCCAATCTCAGTCTCAGTGTTGGTCTCGGTGTTGGTTCTGGTCTCAGAGAGTTCGTAACGCCAATCTCAGTCTTAGTGCGGTTTCAGGTGCTGGTCCCAAAGTGCTCATAGCGCCAATCACAGCCTCGGTGCTGGATCTGGTGAAACTCTCAGTCTCAGCCCTGGAAGTTGTACCACTCCCAGCCCCAGAATTCTTTTGAGTCTGGTCACAGTGTTGTTGCTGGTATCAGTCTTTGTCCCAGTAACCAGTTCTGTATGGGTACCATTCTCAGTGCTGGTTGTGTTTTCAGTCTTGGTCTCTCTCACATTCACAGAGTGTTTCTGGTCCCAGTGCTGGTTCCGGTGCCAGTGCTGGTCCCAGGGTGCTCATAGTGCCAATCTCAGTCTCGGAGCTGATTCCAATGACTGTGCTGGTCCCAGAGTGCTATTAGTGCCAATTTTAGTCTTGGTATTCGTTCTGGTTCCAGTACTGGTCCCAAAGTGCTCATAGTGCCAATCTCCGTCTCGGTTCAGATTCCGGTGCCGGTGTTGGTCCCAAAGTGGTCATAGTGCCAATCTCAGTCTCGTTGCTGGTTCTGGTGTCGGTGCTGGTCCCAGAGTGCTAATAGTGCCCAATCTCAGTCCCAAAGCTGGTTCCGAAGCCAGTGCAGGTCCCGGAGTGGTCATAGTGCCAATCTCTGTCTGAGTGCTGGTTGTGGTGAAGGTGCTGGTCCCAGAGTGCTCATAGTGCCATTCTGAGTGTTGTTCTTGTTCTGGTACTGGTGCTGGTCCCAGAGTTCTCATTGTGCCAATCTCAGTCTCAGTGCCGGTTCAGGTGCTGGTCCCAGAGTGCTCATACTGCCAATCTCAGTCTCGGTGCTGGTTCTAGTGCCGGTGCTGGACTCAGAATGCTCCAAGTGCGAATCTCAGTCTCGGTGCTGGTTCTGGTGCCGCTCTCAGTCTCAGCCCCGGAGTTGTACCGCTCCCAGTCTCAGAATTCTTTCGAGGCTGGTCCCAGTGTTGTTGCTGGTATCAGTCTTTGTCCCAGTAACCTGTTCTGTATGGGTACCAGTCTCGGTGCTAGTTCTGTTTTCAGTCTTGGTCTCTCTCACATTCACAGAGTGTTTCTGGTCCCAGTGCTGGTTCCGGTGCCAGTGCTGGTCCCAGGGTGCTCATAGTGCCAATCTCAGTCTCGGAGCTGATTCCAATGACTGTGCTGGTCCCAGAGTGCTATTAGTGCCAATTTTAGTCTTGGTATTCGTTCTGGTTCCAGTACTGGTCCCAAAGTGCTCATAGTGCCAATCTCCGTCTCGGTTCAGATTCCGGTGCCGGTGTTGGTCCCAAAGTGGTCATAGTGCCAATCTCAGTCTCGTTGCTGGTTCTGGTGTCGGTGCTGGTCCCAAAGTGCTCATAGTGCCAATCTCCGTCTCGGTTCAGATTCCGGTGCCGGTGCTGGTCCCAGAGTGCTCATAGTCCCAATCTCAGTCTCGTTGCAGGTTCTGGTGTCGGTGCTGGTCCCAGAGTGCTCATAGTGCCCAATCTCAGTCCCAAAGCTGGTTCCGAAGCCAGTGCAGGTCCCGGAGTGGTCATAGTGCCAATCTCTGTCTGAGTGCTGGTTGTGGTGAAGGTGCTGGTCCCAGAGTGCTCATAGTGCCATTCTGAGTGTTGTTCTTGTTCTGGTACTGGTGCTGGTCCCAGAGTTCACATTGTGCCAATCTCAGTCTCAGTGCCGGTTCAGGTGCTGGTCCCAGAGTGCTCATAGTGCCAATCTGAGTCTTGGTGCTGCTTCTGTTTCCGGTTCTGGTTCCAGAGTTCTCATTGTGCCAATCTCAGTCTCAGTGTTAGTCCAGGTGCCGGTTCTGGTCTCAGAGAGTTCGTAATGCCAATCTCAGTCTTAGTGCGTTTTCAGGTGCTGGTCCCAGAGTGCTCATAGTGCCAATCTCAGTCTCAGTTCTGGTTCTGGTGCCGATCTCAGTCTCAGCCCCGGAGTTGTGCCGCTGCCAGTCCCAGAAGTCTCCCGTGGCTGCTCCCAGTGTTGGCGCTGGTCTCAGTCTTAGTCCCAGCGCCAGTCCTATATGGTTTCCAGTCTCGGTGCTAGTTCTGTTTTCAGTCTTGATCTGAGTCACATTCACAGAGTGGTTCTGGTCCCAGATCTGATTCCGGTGCCAGTGCTGGCCCCAGAATGCTCATAGTGCCAATCTCAGTCTCGGTGCTGGTTTTTGTGCCGGTTCTGGCCCCAGAGTGCTCATAGTGCCAATCGGAGTCTTGGTGCTGGTTCTGGTTCAGGTGCTGGTCCCAGAGTTCTCATTGTGCCAATCTCAGAGTCTATGCTGGTTCCGGTGCTGGTTCGGATGCCAGAGTGCTCATCGTGCCAATCTCAGTCTCACTGCTGGTTCTGGTGTTGGTCCCAGAGTGCTCATAGTGCCAATCTCAGTCTCGGTGGTGGTTCCACTGCCATTGATAGTCCCAGAGTGCTCAAAGTGCTAATCTCCGTCTCAGTGCGGGTTCAGGTGCTGGTCTCAGAGTGCTGAATGTGCCAATCTCCATCTCTGTGCTGGTTCGGATGCCGGTGCTGGTCCCTAAGTGCTCATAGTGCCAATCTCAGGATCAGTGCTGGGTCTAGGGCTGCTCCCAGAGTGCTAATAGTGCCAATCTCAGTCTTGGTGGTTGTTCTGGTTTCGGTGCTGGTCCCAAAGTGCTCATAGTGCCAATTTCCGTCTCGGTTCAGATTCCGGTGCCGGTGCTGGTCCCGGAGTGGTCATAGTGCCAATCTCAGTCTCAGTGCTGGTTCTGGTGCTGGTCCAGGGTGCTCATGGTCCCAATCTCAGTCTCGTTTCTGGTTCTGGTGCTGGTGCTGCTCCCAGAGTGCTCATAGTGCCCAATCTCAGTCTCAAAGCTGGTTCCGAAGCCAGTGCTGGTCCCTAAGTGGTCATAGTGCCAATCTCATTCTCAGTGCTGGTTGTGCTGAAGGTGCTGGTGCCAGAGTGCTCATAGTTCCATTCTGAGTGTTGGTGCTTGTTCTGGTACTGGTGCTGGTCCCAGAGTTCTTATTGTGACAATCTCACTCTCAGTGCGGGTTCAGGTGCTGGTCCCAGAGTGCTCATAGTGCCAATCTCAGTCTCAGTGCTGGTTCTGGTGCTGGTTCCAGAGTGCTCATAGTGCCAATCTCAGTCTCAAAGCTGGTTCTGGTGCCGGTGCTGGTCCCAGAGTTCTCATAGTGCCAATCTCAGTCTCAGTGCTGGTTCAGGTGCTGGTCCCAGACTGCTCATAGTGCCAATCTCAGTCTCGGTGCTGGTTCTGATGCTGGTCCCAGAGTGCTCATAGTGCCAATGTCATTCTCGGTGCTCGTTCTGGTGCTGGTCCCAGAGTGCTATAAGTGCAGATCTCACTCTTGGTACTGGTTCTGGTTCCGGTGCTGGTCCCAAAGTGCCCATAGTGCCAATCTCCGTCTTGGTGCTGGTTCGGAGGCCGGTGCTGGTCCCGGAGTGCTCATAGTGCCAATCTCAGTCTCAGTGCTGGGTCTGGTGCTGGTCCCAGAGTGCTCATAGTGCCAATCTCCATCTCGGTGCAGATTCCGGTGCCGGTGCTGGTCCCGGAGTGGTCATAGTGCCAATCTCAGTCTCAGTGCTGGGTCTGGTGCTGGTCCCAGAGTGCTCATAGTGCCAATCTCAGTCTCAGCGCTGCTTCCGGTGCCAGTGCTGGTCCCGGAGTGCTCGTAGTTCCAATCTCAGTCTCAAAGCTGGTTCCGAAGCCAGTGCTGGACCCGGAGAGCTCGTAGTTCCAATCTCAGTCTCAAAGCTGGTTCCGAAGCCCGTGCTGGACCCGGAGTGGTCATAGTGCCAATCTCAGTCTCAGTGCTGCTTCTGGTGCCTGTGCTGGTCCCAGAGTGCTCATAGTGCCAATCTGAATCTTGGTGCTGGTCCTGTTTCCGGTGCTGGTCCCAGAGTTCTCATTGTGCCAATCTCAGTCTCAGTGTTGGTCCCGGTGTTGGTTCTGGTCTCAGAGAGTTCGTAACGCCAATCTCAGTCTTAGTGCGGTTTCAGGTGCTGGTCCCAAAGTGCTCATAGCGCCAATCACAGCCTCGGTGCTGGATCTGGTGAAACTCTCAGTCTCAGCCCTGGAGTTGTACCACTCCCAGCCCCAGAATTCTTTTGAGTCTGGTCACAGTGTTGTTGCTGGTATCAGTCTTTGTCCCAGTAACCAGTTCTGTATGGGTACCATTCTCAGTGCTGGTTGTGTTTTCAGTCTTGGTCTCTCTCACATTCACAGAGTGTTTCTGGTCCCAGTGCTGGTTCCGGTGCCAGTGCTGGTCCCAGGGTGCTCATAGTGCCAATCTCAGTCTCGGAGCTGATTCCAATGACTGTGCTGGTCCCAGAGTGCTATTAGTGCCAATTTTAGTCTTGGTATTCGTTCTGGTTCCAGTACTGGTCCCAAAGTGCTCATAGTGCCAATCTCCGTCTCGGTTCAGATTCCGGTGCCGGTGTTGGTCCCAAAGTGGTCATAGTGCCAATCTCAGTCTCGTTGCTGGTTCTGGTGTCGGTGCTGGTCCCAGAGTGCTAATAGTGCCCAATCTCAGTCCCAAAGCTGGTTCCGAAGCCAGTGCAGGTCCCGGAGTGGTCATAGTGCCAATCTCTGTCTGAGTGCTGGTTGTGGTGAAGGTGCTGGTCCCAGAGTGCTCATAGTGCCATTCTGAGTGTTGTTCTTGTTCTGGTACTGGTGCTGGTCCCAGAGTTCTCATTGTGCCAATCTCAGTCTCAGTGCCGGTTCAGGTGCTGGTCCCAGAGTGCTCATACTGCCAATCTCAGTCTCGGTGCTGGTTCTAGTGCCGGTGCTGGACTCAGAATGCTCCAAGTGCGAATGTCAGTCTCGGTGCTGGTTCTGGTGCCACTCTCAGTCTCAGCCCCGGAGTTGTACCGCTCCCAGTCTCAGAATTCTTTCGAGGCTGGTCCCAGTGTTGTTGCTGGTATCAGTCTTTGTCCCAGTAACCTGTTCGGTATGGGTACCAGTCTCGGTGCTAGTTCTGTTTTCAGTCTTGGTCTCTCTCACATTCACAGAGTGTTTCTGGTCCCAGTGCTGGTTCCGGTGCCAGTGCTGGTCCCAGGGTGCTCATAGTGCCAATCTCAGTCTCGGAGCTGATTCCAATGACTGTGCTGGTCCCAGAGTGCTATTAGTGCCAATTTTAGTCTTGGTATTCGTTCTGGTTCCGGTACTGGTCCCAAAGTGCTCATAGTGCCAATCTCCGTCTCGGTTCAGATTCCGGTGCCGGTGTTGGTCCCAAAGTGGTCATAGTGCCAATCTCAGTCTCGTTGCTGGTTCTGGTGTCGGTGCTGGTCCCAAAGTGCTCATAGTGCCAATCTCCGTCTCGGTTCAGATTCCGGTGCCGGTGCTGGTCCCAGAGTGCTCATAGTCCCAATCTCAGTCTCGTTGCAGGTTCTGGTGTCGGTGCTGGTCCCAGAGTGCTCATAGTGCCCAATCTCAGTCCCAAAGCTGGTTCCGAAGCCAGTGCAGGTCCCGGAGTGGTCATAGTGCCAATCTCTGTCTGAGTGCTGGTTGTGGTGAAGGTGCTGGTCCCAGAGTGCTCATAGTGCCATTCTGAGTGTTGTTCTTGTTCTGGTACTGGTGCTGGTCCCAGAGTTCACATTGTGCCAATCTCAGTCTCAGTGCCGGTTCAGGTGCTGGTCCCAGAGTGCTCATAGTGCCAATCTGAGTCTTGGTGCTGCTTCTGTTTCCGGTTCTGGTTCCAGAGTTCTCATTGTGCCAATCTCAGTCTCAGTGTTAGTCCAGGTGCCGGTTCTGGTCTCAGAGAGTTCGTAATGCCAATCTCAGTCTTAGTGCGTTTTCAGGTGCTGGTCCCAAAGTGCTCATAGCGCCTATCACAGCCTCGGTGCTGGTTCTGGTGCCGCTCTCATTCTCAGCCCAGGAGTTGTGCCACTCCCAGTCCCAGAATTCTCCCGTGGCTGCTCCCAGTGTTGGTGCTAGTGTCAGTCTTTGTCCCAGCGCCAGTCCTATATGGTTTCCAGTCTCGGTGCTGGTTGTGATTTCAGTCTTGGTCTCAGTCACATTCACAGAGGTTTCTGGTCCCAGATCTGATTCCGGTGCCAGTGCTGGCCCCAGAATGCTCATAGTGCCAATCTCAGTCTCGGTGCTGGTTTTTGTGCCGGTTCTGGCCCCAGAGTGCTCATAGTGCCAATCGGAGTCTTGGTGCTGGTTCTGGTTCAGGTGCTGGTCCCAGAGTTCTCATTGTGCCAATCTCAGAGTCTATGCTGGTTCCGGTGCTGGTTCGGATGCCAGAGTGCTCATCGTGCCAATCTCAGTCTCACTGCTGGTTCTGGTGTTGGTCCCAGAGTGCTCATAGTGCCAATCTCAGTCTCGGTGGTGGGTCCACTGCCATTGATGTCCCAGAGTGCTCAAAGTGCTAATCTCCGTCTCAGTGCGGGTTCAGGTGCTGGTCTCAAGTGCTGAATGT
>NW_027636263.1:0-23864 GCF_903797595.1 Erithacus rubecula
GGCCGTGGGGGAGGGGCCCCGACTGGCGCAGACCCCCCATGGGGCTCTGAGGAGGGGGAGGGGTTAAAACAGACCCCACTCCCCCCCCCCAAAAAAAATTCATGTGCTCCTCCCCCCTCCCAAAATGGCTGCGGGGGGAAGGGGGCAGAGGGACCCCCCCCCAAATGGGGGTGATGGCGGCGAGAGACCCCCCGAAAATGGGGCAGGGGAAAGAGGGACCCCCCCCAAAAAAGGGGGGTGATGGGGGAAGTGACCCCCCCCAAATGGGGGTGATGGTGATGAGAGACCCCCCCCAAAAAATGGGGCAGGGGAGAGAGAGATTTCCCCCCCCAAAAATGGGGGTGGTGGTGGTGAGGGACCTCCCCAAAAATGGGGCAGGGGAGAGAGGGACCCCCCCAAAAATGGGGAGGAGCCCCCCCAAAATGGCTTCAGGGCAGTGAGGGACCCCCACCCCAAAATGGGAATGGTGGTGGTGAGGGACCCCCCGAAATTGGGGAGAGACCCCCCCAAAAATGGCCCCTGAGGAGTGTTGGACTCGCCCTGAAAATGGCTGAGACCCCCCCCCAAAAATGGGCTGGAGGGTAACGAGGGACCCCCACCCCAAAATGGCTGAAAATGCCCAAAATATGGGGAGGGACCCCCACCCCAAAATGGCTGAAAATTGGGAGGGACCCCCACCCCAAAATGGCTGAAAGAGCCCCCAAAATATGAGGGACCCCCACCCAAAATGGCCAAAAATTGGGAGGGACCCCCGCCCCAAAATGGCTGAAAATGCTCAAATATGGGGAGGGACCCTCACCCCAAAATGGCTGAAAATGCCCAAAATATGGGCAGGGACCCTCACCCTAAAATGGCCAAAAATTGGGAGGGACCCCCACCTCAAAATGGCCGAAAGAGCCCCTGAATATGGGGAGGGACCCCCAGCCAAAATGGGCCCTGGGCTGTCAGCGACCCCTCCCCAAAATCGGAGGGACTCTGCCCCTCCCGGCGGCCGTTGGTGGGCGGGGCCGCGGGGCATGCTGGGAGTTGTAGTTTGATGGATGCTGATGAGCAGGGCATGCTGGGAGTTGTAGTTTGGTGCCTGTAAAGCGGCCGCAAGGCATGCTGGGATGGAAGGGGGTGTGGCAAGTCAGCTGCAAAGGCTGCTGGGGGTTGTGAGCTTTGGACTTGTGGCTGCAGGGGATGCTGGGAGTTGTAGTCTGTGTCCTGGGAGGGCGTCAGAGGATGCTGGGAGTTGTAGTCTGTGTCCTGGGAGGGCCTCAGAGGATGCTGGGAGATGTAGTCTGTGTCCTGGGAGGGCCTCAGAGGATGCTGGGAGTTGTAGTCTGTGTCCTGGGAGGGCCTCAGAGGATGCTGGGAGTTGTAGTCTGTGTTCCTGGGAGGGCCTCAGAGGATGCTGGGAGTTGTAGTCTGTGTCCTGGGAGGGCCTCAGAGGATGCTGGGAGTTGTAGTCTGTGTTCCTGGGAGGGCCTCAGAGGATGCTGGGAGTTGTAGTTTGTGTCCTGGGAAAGCCTCAGAGGATGCTGGGAGTTGAGACCAGCTCCCGATTGGAGGCTGCTGAGGCCTAATGGGGGTTTCAATCTGCTCTGGGATAGGCTGCAGGGTATTCTGGGAGCTGTAGTTCAGCCTCTGGGGCACTGAGGCATGCTGGGAGTTGTAGTTGAGCTCCCAGGGTGCTGCAGGACCTAAAACCAGCCCTAGGGAGGGAGGGCCCAAGCCTGGCATTGATGCAGCAGCCAGGGATGCTGGGAATTGTAGTTCCACAACTGTGGGCAGCAAGGCATGATGGGACTTGTGATTCATCCATCAGGGAGGAGCAGAGGCATGCTGGGAGTTGTAGTTCAGCTCCAAATTGGGTCCAAGCCCAACCCTGGGGAGGGCCCTGGGGCCTAAACCGGGCTTAACCGCACAGCAAGGCATGCTGGGAGTTGTAGTTCGGCTCCCATTTTATCAGCAAAGCATGCTGGGAGTTGTAGTTCAGCTCCCATTTCATCAGCAAGGCATGCTGGGAGTTAATGGTGGCTGCAGCAAGCAGCAGGGGATGCTGGGAGTTGTAGTTCAAATGTTCTCGTGGCGCACAGGACGCTGGGAGTCGTAGTTTGGCTCCCACGTGAGCAGCAAAGGATGCTGGGAGTTGTAGTTTTGGGCTCGGGGTCCCAGCGGGGGCTCAGCCCCACCCCCAACCCCCATTTTTAACCCCATCCCGACCTTTGTCCTCCCACGGCAGCTCCGGGGTCGCCCCAGGAGCATTTTGGGGCTGGGGGTTCATCCCCCCCTCCCTTTTAACCCTCAAAATCCTCCTGAAAAACCCCAAAATCCTCATAAAAACCCCAAAATCCTCCTGAAAAACCAAAAATTCTCCTGAACAACCCCAACTCCTCCTGAAACCCCCCAAAATTCCCCTTTAACCCCCAAAATGGCGCCCCCCCTTCTTCTCCTGGAGTTGCTGCTCCAGAACCATTTTGGGGCCATTTCTGGTTTTTGGGGGTCAGGGGTTCATCCCCTTCCCTTTAAACCCCCAAAATTCTCCTTAAACCCCCAAAAATTCTCTTTTAAAATTTCCTTTTTAACCCTTTCATCTTCTTGCTACAGCCGCCATGTTGGGCTGTCCTGAGGCCTTTTTGGACCCTTTTTTGGGCCATTTTGGGGTCAGGGGTTCATCCCCTTCCCCTTTCACCAAGATCCAACTTAAACATCCCAAAATCTTCTGAAATGCCCCAAAATCCTCCTGAAACCCCCCAAATTTCTGCCCTCCCCCCATCCTCCTCACAGAGCCGCCATTTTGAGGCCCTCCCGGGCCTGCTCTGGAATTTTGGGGCCATTTTGGGTCATTTTGGGGCCATTTTAAGGTGATTTTGGGACTGATTTGGGGTCAGGGGTTCACCCCCTTCCCCTTTAACCCCCAAAATTCTCTTTAAACCCCCCAAAATTGTGTCCCCGCTCCTCCTCTCCCTCACGGAGCTGCCGCCATTTTGGGGCCGATCTGGGCCCATCCTGTGACCATTTTGGCGCCATTTTGGGGCAAATTTGGGCAATTTGGGGGTCAGGGGTTCACCCCCTTCACGTTTAACCACCCAAAATTGTCTTTAAACCTCCCAAAATATTCTTAAAACTCTCCAAAACCACATCCCCATCCTCCTCATGGAGCCGCCATTTTAAGACCGTCCCAGAGCCATTTTGGGGCCATTTCAGGTGATTTTTGGGCCATTTTGGGGCTTTTTTTTGAGCCAGGGGTTCACCCCCTTCCTCTTTAATCCCCCAAAATCCTCCTTAAATTCTACAAAATGTTTCTAAAACCCTCCAAAATTGTGTCCCCACGCTCCTCATGGAGCCGCCATTTTGAGACTGTCCTGGAGCCATTTTGGGGTCCAAAATTCCTTTTAATCCCCCAAAATCCTCTTTAAACTTCCCAAAAATCTTCCAGAATTGTGTCCCCACGCTCCTCACGGAGCCGCCATTTTGAGACCATCCCAGAGTCATTTTGGGGCCTTTCAGGTCATTTGGGGGCCATTTTGGCGCCATTTTAGGGTGAATTTGGGCCATTTTGGGGTCAGGGGTTCATCCCCGTCCTGTTTAACCCCCTAAAATCTTCCTTAAACCTCCCGAAAATCATCCAAAATTGTGTCTCTGTGCTCCGCATGGAGCCGCCATTTTGAAACTGTCCTGGAGCCATTTTGGGGCTGATTTTGGCCATTTTGGGGCAATTTTATGGCCCAAAATCCCCTTTAACCCCCAAAATCTACTTTAAACCTCCCAAAAATCTTTCAAAATCGTGTCCCTATTCTCCTCACGGAGCCGCCATTTTGAGACTGTCCCGGAGCCATTTTGGAGCAAATTTGGGCCATTTTGGGGTCAGGGGTTCATCCCCTTTCCCTTTAACCTCCCAAAATCTTCCTTAAACCTCCCAAAAATCTTCCAGAATTGTGTCCCCACGCTCCTCGTGGAGCCGCCATTTTGAGACCGTCCCGGAACCATTTTGGGGCCGTTTCAGGTCATTTGAGGCCGTTTTTGGCCATATTGGAGCCATTTTAGGGCAAATTTGGGCCATTTTGGGGTCAGGGGTTCATCCCCTTCCCCTTTAACACCCCAAAATCTTCCTTAAACCTCCAAAAAATCTTCCAAAATTGTGTCTCTGTGCTCCTCATGGAGCCGCCATTTTGAAACTGTCCTGGAGCCATTTTGGAGCCGTTTTAGGGTCGTTTTTGGCCATTTTGGAGCCATTTTGGGGTCAGGGGTTCACCCCCTTCCCCTTTAACCTCCCAAAATCCTCTTTAAGCCTCCCAAAATTCCTCCAAAATTGTGTCTCTGTGCTCCTCATGGGGCCGCCATTTTGAGACGTTCCCGGAGCCATTTTGGGGCCGTTTCAGGTGATTTTGGGGCCGATTTTGGCGCCATTTTGTGACCCAAAATCCCCTTTAACCCCCAAAATCCTCTTTAAACCTCCCAAAAATCTTTTAAAATCGTGTTTCCATCCTCCTCACAGAGCCGCCATTTTGGGCCCATCCCAGAGCCATTTTGGGGCCGTTTCAGGTGATTTTGGGGCCGTTTTTGGCCATTTTGACACCATTTTGTGACCCAAAATCCCCTTTAACCCCCAAAATTCCTCTAATATTGTGTCTCCATGCTCCTCATGGAGCCGCCATTTTGAGACCGCCCCGGAGCCATTTTGGGGCCGTTTCAGGTGATTTTGGGACCATTTTTGGCCATTTTGGCTCCATTTTGTCACCCAAAATCCCCTTTAACCCCCCCCAAAATCCTCACCACCCCCTCCCCAAACCCTTTTTTTTAACCCTTTCCCGCCTCCCCTCCTCCACCCCGGAGCCGCCTGTGCCGGAGCCGCTTTTGGGTCCATTTTTGGGCCGTTTTGGGGCCGTTTTGGGGCCGGGGGCCGGCGCCTGACGCGCCCCCCCCCTTTTGTCTCCCCCAGACATGTCGAGCCGCGCCGTGTGCCGCCACTTCATGCTCAAGGGCAGCTGCAGGTACGAGAACAACTGTGCCTTCTACCACCCCGGCGTCAACGGGCCCCCCCTGCCCTGAGAACCCCCAAAAACACCCCAAAAAACACCCCAAAACACCCCCCAAAAACACCCCCCGCTTATGGCTTCCGTGAGGCCTCGGGGGGGAGAAGGACAGCAGAGAATGGGGGAGGGGAACACAAACGGGGATTGGTGGTGGTGAAATTTGGGGATAGAGATGGAAATTTGGGGATAGAGATGGAAATTTGGGGATAGAGATGGAAATTTGGGGTAGGAATTGGAAATTTGGGGTAGGAATTGGAAATCTGGGGATAGAGTTGGAAATTTGGAGCAGGAAATTGGAATTTTGGGGATAGAATTGGAAATTTTGGGGTAGGAATTGGAAATTTGGGGTAGGAATTGGAAATCTGGGGATAGAGTTGGAAATTTGGAGCAGGAAATTGGAATTTTGGGGATAGAATTGGAAATTTTGGGGCAGGAGTTGGAAATTTTGTGGTTAGAGTTGGAAATTTGGGGCAGGAACTGGAATTTTGGGGCAAGAATAGAAATTTGGGACAGGAATTAGAAATTTGGGGCAGAAATTGGAAATATGGGGATAGAGTTTGAAATTTGGGGCAGGAATTGGAAATTTGGGACAGGAATTGGAATTTTGGGGATAGAGTTGGAAATTTTGGGGCAGGAGTTGGAAATTTGGGACAGGAATTGGAATTTTAGGGCAGGAATTGGAAATTTGGGGCAGGAATTGAAACTTTGGGGCAGGAATTGGAAATTTTGGGGCAGAAATTGGAATTTTTGGGCAAGAATTGGAAATTTGGGGTAGGAGTTGAAAATTTGGGGCAGGAAATTGGAAATTTGGGGCAGGAAATTGGAATTTTGGGGCAGGAATTGGAAATCTGGGTCAGGAAATTGGAGTTTGGGGGGAAAAGTGAATTTTTTGGGAGGCAATTGAGATTTTGGGGGCAGGAATTGAAGATAAAGGGGGAAAATGCTCCTTTAAGGGGTGGAAATGTGAATTTTGGGGGGAAAATGTGAATTTTTGAGAAAAATGTTCCTTCAAGGGGTGAGAAATCAAGTTTATGGGGTGGGAATTGTCCTTTAAGGGGCAGAAATTCAAATTTTTGGGGTGGAAAGGTCCCTCTTAATGGAGGGAAATTAAAATTTTGGGGGAAATTTTCACTTTTGGGGCAGAAATTTGAACTGAAGGGGTGAAAATGGGAATTTTGTGGGTGGAATTCCCTCCCCAGGGACAAAAATAATCTCCCAGGAGTAAAAAATTTTTATTTATAGGGTGGATATTTTCATTTTTGGGTCAGAAATTGTCATTTAGGGCGTGGAAATTCCAGTTTCTGGGATCAAAATCCCTCCCCAGGGGGCAAAAAATTCATTTTGGGACAAAATTTGTCATTTCTGGGGTGGAAATCCCCCCTATGAGCAGAAATTCTGATTTATGGGGTGGAAATTTCCCCCTCTTAGGTAAAAAATTGTCGCTTTTGGGGCACAAAATCTCAATTTTGGGGTTTCACCTCCTCAGGACTCAAAAATTTTCAACTTTGGGGCAAAAATCTTCAATTTTGGGGGCGAAAATTTTTATTTTTAGGGCTTAAATTTTTCATTTTTGGGGGCAAAAATTTCAGGGTTTTTTTTTTTTTAACACCCTCAGGGCTCCAAAATTTTTAATTTTGGGTCCAAATTTGGATTGTCAGGACCCTGAGCCTCCCCTCCCCCATCCCGGGGTGACCCTCCCCCTTTGGGGGGGGCTGGACCCTCCCCCAAAAGGCGACCACACCCCCCGGGGGGCGGGGCAAGGAGGAAAAAATGAATAAAACTATTAATTAATAATTATTTATTAATCACCACCACCCCCCCTCCCCTCCCCCATTCCGGGTCCAACTCTGCCTCATTTTTGGGGGGGAGGGGGGGAGGAAATTTCCCCTCCCCCACCCCAAACCCTCTCCCCTCCCCCTCCCCCCAACTCGGGGTCGCCGCCGCCGCCCCTCCCCCGCTCGCCGCCCCTCCCCCCGCTCTGCGCCGCCGCCGGGGGTGGGGGAGGGGCGGGGTGGGGGAGGGGCCGCGCCGGACGCTGTTTTCTGTGAAAACTTTGGTGGGGGGAGGGGAGGGGCCGAAACCTCCCCCTCCCCCCCCCTCCCCCCGTTTTGTATATTTTGTACATTATTAATAATAAACTTTTGGGGAGAAATCCCGGAAAAAGGAGAGGGAGAGGAGTCGAGAGTGTGTGGGGGAGGGGCGGGGGCGGGGCACTGAAATGGCCACGCCCCAAAGTGACCACACCCACTGAACAGGTCCCAAAATATCCCAATGATGTAATCCCATTGGCCACACCCACTGAGACTGATGACATCATCCCATTGACCACACCCACTGAGCTAAATGATGTAATCCCATTGACCACACCCACTGAGCCCAATGACATCATCCAAATGACCACGCCCCCAAAGTGACCCAATGACTCCACACCCACTGAACCCAGTGACGTCATCCCATTGACCACACCCAACTGACCACACCCACTGAACCCAGTGATGTCATCTCATTGACCACACCCAACTGACCACACCCACTGAACCCAGTGACGTCATCCCATTGACCACACCCAACTGACCACACCCACTGAACCCAGTGACATCATCCCATTGACCACACCCAACTGACCACACCCAACGCCGCCATTGCTCCACCACCGTTTATTTCTCCTGGACTGGACAGTTCCCTTCACCCCTGCGGCCACTCAGGGGTCAGAGGTCACTCAGTGGTCACTCAGGGGTCACTCAGCTGTCACTGGTCACTCGATGGTCACTTGGCAAGTCACTGATCGCTCAGGGGTCACTCAGGGGTCACTGGATGGTCACTCAGCAATCAGTCAGTGATCAGTCATCATTCAGTGGTCACTCAGGGTTTATTGGGTGGTCACTGGTCACTCAGGGGTCGCTGGGTGGTCAGTGGTCACTCAGAGATCACTCAGGGTTTATTGGGTGGTCACTGGTCACTCAGTGGTCACTCAGTGGTCACTGGTCACTCTGTGGTCACTCAGGGTTTATTGGGTGGTCACTTAGTGGTCACTGGTCACTCAGTGGTCACTCAGGGTTTATTGGGTGGTCACTCAGTGGTCACTGGTCACTCAGTGGTCACTGGGTGGTCAGTGGTCACTGGGTGGTCAATGGGTGGTCACTCTCTGGGCCGGTGCACCATCACCTCCCCCAGCGCCTCCAGCACCTCCCGTTTGTCACTCAGTGATCACTCAGGGTTTATTGGGTGGTCACTGGTCACTCAGTGGTCACTCAGGGTTTATTGGGTGGTCACTCAGTGGTCACTGGGTGGTCACTGGTCACTCAGTGGTCACTCAGTGGTCACTCGGTGGTCACTCTCTGGGCCGGTGCACCATCACCTCCCCCAGCGCCTCCAGCACCTCCCGTTTGTAGTCGTCGAAGTCGCCGTCGATCTGGCTCAGGCCCTGCTCCTCCACCACCCACAGCTGGCAGTTGGTCTCGGTGATGAGCCGGGCGTCATGGCTGACCACGATCACCGCTGTGACGTCACAGGGGTCAGGGTGACGTCATCACCCGGCCCCGCCCCCAGCCCCGCCCACCCGCCCGGCCCCACCTCCTTTGTACTCGTTGATGGCGTCGGCCAAGGCGTCGATGGACTCGATGTCCAGGTTGTTGGTGGGCTCGTCCTGAGGGGTCAAGGGGTCACTCAGGTGGGGTCACACCTGGGGTGGGTGTTCCCGGAGTGACCACGCCCCTCCCAGAGTGACCACGCCCCTTTCACCGTGACCACGCCCCTCCCAGTCACCACACCCCTCCCAGACTGGCCACACCCTCAAGCCACGCCCAGGAGGAGACCATTGGGTTTGGAGTGGTCAAACGGTCACTCAGGTGTGAGGTCACACCTGGCCCCGCCCCTCCCGCTCAGGCCACGCCCCCTCACCAGGATCAGCACATCCGGTTCCCGGCAGGACAATTCAGCAAACACGACCCGAGCCTTCTGCCCGCCTGCAAAAGGGGCGGGGCTTAACGCCAGGCCACGCCCACTGAGCGCTGATTGGCTGCTACAGCCACACCCACTATGCGCTGATTGGCTGCCATAGCTGTCACAGCCACGCTCACTGAGCGCTGATTGGCTGCCGCAGCTGTCACTCAAACACAGCCACGCCCATTCCCATGTCTGGATTAAGCTCCGCCCCCAGAAACCCCACTGCTTTATTTACCCCCATGCCTTCCCACCTGTCAATCATCACCCTTCTCTAGGAAGCCACGCCCTTTTTTTTAAAGGGCCAGCACACCCTAGAGCCTGAATATGGAAAAACCCCTCCCCCTCACCAGCCACACCCTCCCAGGTGGTAGCCACACCCCCTTGATGGAAACCACACCCCCTCCAGCTGCTGGCCACGCCCACCTAGTTGGTAGCCACACTGTTCCAAGCTGTAGCCACACCCCCATGGACACTAGCCACATCTTCTACACACTGGCCACGCCTCCCCATACAGCAGCCACGCCCACCCAGGTGGCAACCACGCCTCTCCAGGCACTACCCACAACCCCTAGTCACTGGCCACGCCTCCTGTATCCCACCAGGTGCTAGCCACGCCCTCCCCACCCCCCTGAGGCGTGTCAGCCGTGCTAGCCACGCCCCCCGGGCGTGTCGGCCCCGCCCACCCGAGAGCTTGGCGATCTGCAGGGTGTGGGCGTGGCCCTCGAGGCCGAAGCGGCCGAGGCAGCGCCGCGCGTCCTGGTGCGCCAGGTTGAAGCTGCGCTGCAGGAACTCGGCCGCCGTCTCCTCCAGCCGCAGCTGCTCGGCCGCCTGCTGGTTAAAGAACCCCACCTTCTGCGGGGGGGGAGGGGAAAGGGGCGGGGTCAGCCACGCCCGGTCATCAACTGAGCGGCCACACCCATTCCAGATCAGCCACGCCCATCTCTGACCAACCATACTGACCCCAGAGCAGTCACACCCATCCCTGATAAACCACACCTGATAAACCACACTCGATAAACCACACCCATCCCTGATAAACCGCACCTGATAAACCACACCCATCCCTGATAAACCGCACCTGATAAACCACACCCATCCCTGATAAACCACACCCGATAAACCACACCCATCTCTGATAAACCACACCTGATAAACCACACCCATCCCTGATAAACCACACCTGATAAACCATACCCATCCCTGATAAACCACACCCAATAAACCACAGCCATCCCTGATAAACCACACCTGATAAACCACACCCATCCCTGATAAACCACACCCTATAAACCACACCCATCCCTGATAAACCACACCCTATAAACCACACCCATCCCTGATAAACCACACCCAATAAACCACAGCCATCCCTGATAACCTACACCCTATAAACCACATCCATCCCTGATAAACCACACCCTATAAACCACACCCATCCCTGATAAACCGCACCCGATAAACCACACCCATCTCTGATAAACTACACCTGATAAACCACACCCATCCCTGATAAACCACACCCGATAAACCACACCCATCTCTGATAGACCACACCTGATAAACCACACCCATCCCTGATAAACCACACCTATCCCCAGTGCTGGTTAAAGAACCCCACCTTCTGCAGGAGGGGGGAGGGGAAAGGGGCGGGGTCAGCCACGCTCAGTCATCACCTGAGAGGCCCCACCCACCCCTAACTGGCCATGCCCTGCCCAATCCGGCCACGCCCACCCCTCACCAACCACGCCACATTCCCAAATTTGGCTCTGAACCTGCTCCAGCTGAGACCACGTCCCTCTGTGACCCCACCCTTCATTTACATGCAAAGCCACGCCCTCATCAACCACACCCATTTAGGCCCCGCCCCCTTTACCAGCCGATGGTTCCTCCTCATCTGCCCCCGGAGCTGCGGAGAAACCGGGGAGGAAAGGGTTTAAAAAAACCAAATTTTGGGATCTCTGCTGATTTTTGGGGTTTTTTCCCTTTTTTGGAAATTTTCCCTCCAGTTTTTGGGCATTTTCCTCCCATTTTCAGAAATTTATCTTCCCATTTTCGGTGTTTCCTCCCCAATTTTAAGGTCCCTCCCTCCCTCTATTTTTTTGGGATCTTTTTCCCCTTTTTGGGATTTTTCCATCTCCCCATTTTTGGGTTCCCTCTCCCCGTTTTTGGGGTCCCTGATCCCGTTTTTGGGGTTCCTGATCCCATTTTTGGGGTTTCTTTTCCCATTTTTGGGGTCCCTGATTCCATTTTTGGGGTCCCCGATCCCATTTTTCGGGTCCCTCTCCCCGTTTTTGGGGTCCCTCTCCCCATTTCCGGGGTACCTCTCCCCATTTTTGGGGTCCCTGATCCCATTTTTGGGGTCCCTTTTCCCGTTTTTGGGGTCCTCACCGGCGTCAGGGCCCCGGTCAGCAGCTGCAGCAGGGTGCTCTTCCCAACCCCATTGGGGCCCACGATGCAAACTGGGAATTTTGGGCAGAAATTGGAAGAACCCCAAATTAAATTGGGGTCCCCTGACCCCCCCGCAGAGGGATTTTGGGGCCACTTTTGGGATTTTTGGGGTCCCACCTCGGGATTCCATGTCGATCCCAAAATCCAGGTTGCGGAACAGCAGCTCCTGCCCCTCGTAGCCAAAATCCACCCCTGGAATTTGGGGAAATTTGGGATTTTTGGGGGGGTGGGAAAAAACCCAAAATTCAATTTGAGGCATCAAATCCAACCCGAGACCCCAAATTCCAACTCAAAACCCCCAAAATTCATTTTGAGACCCCCAAAAAATACCTTAAAACCCCCAAAATCCCCCCAAAACCTCCCCTCCTCCTCCTCACCCCAAATCTGGTTTTTTCCCCCAAAATTCCCTTTTTTTCCCTAAAATTCATGTTCTCCTTCCAAAATTCCATTTTTTTGTCCTCCAAAAATTCTTTTTTTCCCCCCCAAAAAACTAATTTATTATCCCAAATCCCATTTTTCCCCCTAAATCCCTGTTTTTTCCCCAAAAAATCCCAATTTTTCCCCAAAAGCCTTCACTTATCTCCCCCAAACTCCCATTTCCCTCTTCCAAAATCTCATTTTCACTCCCAAAATCCACAATTTTTCTCCCCAAAAAAATCCCACTTTTTCCCCCACAAAAATCCAATTTTTCCCCTGCAAAAATCCCATATTTTTCCGAAAAATTCATTTTTTGCCCAAAAAATCTAATTTTTTTCCCCCCAAAATTCCATTTTTTCCCCAAAAATCCCATTTTTCCCCCAAAATCCCAATTTCCCCCTCAAAATCCCAATTCTTCTCAAAAAAATAATCCCATTTCCCCCCAAAATCTCACGTTTTTTCCCCCAGAATCCCATTTTTTCCCCAAAAAATCCCATTTTTCCCCCCAAAAATCTCATTGTTTTTCTCCAAAATCTCACCATTTTCCCCCAAAATCCTAATTCTTCCCCCCAAAATTTATCTTTTCCCCTAAAATCTTAGGGGGTTTTTTTGCCCCAAAAGTCCCACATTTTCCCCCACAAAAATCCCATATTTTCCTGAAAAACCTCATTTTTCCCCCAAAAATCCCATTTTCCCCCCAAAATCTCAATTCCTATCCCCAAAATGTATCTTTTCCCCCAAAATCTCAGGTTTTTTTCCCCCAAAACCCCCCATTTTTACCCCCAAAAAATCCTTTTCCCCCACAAAAATTCACTTTTTTCCCCCAAAAAATTCATTTTTTCACCCCAAAATCCCATTTTTTTGCCCAAAACCCCCATTTTTTCCCCCAAAATTTTAATTCCCTCCCATTCCAGGTTCTGACCGTGCAGCCCCAGGATTGGGGGGCTCAGGGGGGGTGCGTTGGGGAAGGTGAAGTGCACGGAATATTCCCAGGAGATTTTACCCCAAAAATTCCCATTATTGCCCTAAAATCCTGGAGGTTTTTTTACCCAAACCCCTTTTTCCCCAAAAATCCCAATTCTTCCCCAAAAACATTCTGTTTTTCCCTCCAAAACCCCATATTTTTTGCCTAAAAAATCCCATTTTTACCCTCCAAAAATCCCATTTTTTTTCCGAAAAATCCCATTTTTTCGCCCAAAAATCCCTTTTTTTTTTGCCCAAAATTCCCAATTTTTTTCCCCAAATTTTTCTGCCCCCCCAGGTGGGCTCTGACCGTGCAGCCCCAGGATTGGGGGGCTCAGGGGGGGCGGGTTGGGGAAGGTGAAGTGCACGGAATATTCCCGGGGGCGCCGCAGCAGCTCCGGAGCTTCGGCCGATTCCTCGTCGGGCGCTCGGCGCCGACACTTCTGCTGCTTCCTGGTCAGAGCCTCCCTCGTCTGCTTCTCCTGCAGGAACCCCAAAAAACCCAAAAATATCCAAAATTCAAAAAAATTCCCAAAATTTGGGAGTCAGACACACCCAAAAAATGGGATTTTGGGAAGGTGGGAAAGGGAAAAATCCTATTTTTTGGGGTTTCGGGGTTGGATCTGAGGCTGATCCCTGGTCAGCACCTCCCTCGTCTGCTTCTCCTGCAGGAACCCAAAAAAACCCAAAAATATCCAAAATTCCCAAAATTCCCCAAATTCACAAAACTGGGGAGTCAGACACACCCAAAAAATGAGGGGAAAATCCCATTTTTTTGGGTTTTTGGGGTGGATCTGATGCTGATTCTGGGTCAGCGCCTCCCTCGTCTGCTTCTCCTGCAGGAACCCCAAAAAACCCAAAAATATCCAAAATTCCCAAAATTCACAAAATTTGGGAGTCAGACACACCCAAAAAACCAGGGAAAAATCCCATTTTTTGGGGTTTTTGGGGTTGGATCTGAGGCTGATTCTGGGTCAGCGCCTCCCTCGTCTGCTTCTCCTGCAGGAACCAAAAAAAACCCCAAAATATCCAAAATTCCCAAAATTCCCAAAATTGGGGAGTCAGACACACCCAAAAAATGGGATTTTGGGAAGGTGGGAAAGGGAAAAATCCCATTTTTTGGGGTTTCGGGATTGGATCTGAGGCTGATCCCGGGTCCGCGCCTCCCTCGTCTGCTTCTCCTGCAGGAACCCAAAAAAAACCCAAAAATATCCAAAATTCACAAAATTCCCAAAATTCACAAAACTGGGGAGTCAGACACACCCAAAAAACCAAGGAAAAATCCCATTTTTTGGGGTTTTTGGGGTTGGATTTGATGCTGATTCTGGGTCAGCGCCTCCCTCGTCTGCTTCTCCTGCAGGAATCCCAAAAAAACCCAAAAATATCCAAAATTCCCAAAATTCCCAAAATTGGGGAGTCAGACACACCCAAAAAATGGGATTTTGGGAAGGTGGGAAAGGGAAAAAATCCCATTTTTTGGGGTTTTTGGGGTGGATCTGATGCTGATTCTGGGTCAGCGCCTCCCTCGTCTGCTTCTCCTGCAGAAATCCCAAAAAAACCCAAAAATATCCAAAATTCCCAAAATTGGGGAGTCAGACACACCCAAAAAATGGGATTTTGGGAAGGTGGGAAAGAGAAAAATCCCATTTTTTGGGGATTTTGGGGTGGATCTGATGCTGATTCTGAGTCAGCGCCTCCCTCGTCTGCTTCTCCTGAAGGAATCCCAAAAAAATTCCAAAATTCCTAAAAAACCCAAAATTCCCCAAAGTATCAAAAAACCCCAAAATTCCCAAAATTTCCAGAATTTGGGGAGTCAGACACACCCAAAAAAAGAGATTTTGGGAGGTGGGAAAGGGAAAATTCACATTTTTTGAAGTTTTTGGGGTTGGATCTGACGCTGATTCAAGTCCCAAAATTGCAATTTTTAGTTTTGGATTTTGGGGATTTTTAGGTTGAAATTTTGGGGATTTGGGGCTGGAATTTCAAAGATTTTTGGCTTTAAATTTCAGGGATTTTAAGATAAAATTCCAGAGACTTTTGGGATCAAATCCCAGGAATTTTGGGGATTTTTGGGTTCAGATCCTGGAAAACCTGTGTTTCATATCTTGGGATTTTGAGCTCATATTTCAAAGATTTTGGACTGAAATTCCAGAGATTTTTGGGATTTTGGGGCTGAAATCTCAGGGATTTTGGGGTGAAATTCCAAATATTTTTGGCCTCACATCTAAAGAATCTTGAGAATAAAATTCCAAATATTTTGGGGCTGAAATTCCAGGGATTTGGGTCTAAAATTCCAGAAATTTTGGGGCTTAAATTCCAGAGATTTTTGGTGCTCAGATCCTAGAAATTTTGGGGTGAAATTCCAAATATTTTTGGGCTCACATCTAAAGAATCTTGAAAATAAAATTCCAAATATTTTGGGGTTGAAATCCCAAGGATTTGGCTCTCAAATTCCAGAGATTTTGGGTCTGAAATTCCAGAGATTTTTTGGGATTTTGGGGCTGAAATCTCAGGGATTTTGGGGTGAAATTCCAAATATTTTTGGCCTCACATCTCAAGAATCTTGAGAATAAAACTCCAAATATTTTCAGAGTGAAATCCCAGGGATTCTGGGGCTCAGATCCCAGAAATTTTGGTATTTTTGGGTATTTTTTGATTTTTTGGGAACCCCTCACCGCCTGCTTGGTGGATTTTCCCCCGGCTTTGAGATCCCGGAGTTTCTTCTCCTGTTTCTCAAATTGTTTCATCAGCTCCTTCTGTTTCTGCTGGTACATCTTCTTAAAAGTCACTGAAAAACCCCAAAATCCCCAAATTTACAGAAATCCCAAAAATTCAAGCTCAGCCCCTGCTTCCTCCCCCATTTATTCCAAATTTTCCCCCAATTTTTTCTCATTTTTTTCCTCATTTTTCCCCATTTTTTCCCCATTTTCCCTTATTTTCCATCCTCTTTTTCCCCTCGTTCCCATTTATATTTTTTCCCCCATTTTCCCCTCATTTTTTTCCCTTTTTCCCCCATTTTTTTTCCTTTTTTTTCCCAATTTTCCACCCATTTTTTTCCCCATTTTTCCCGTTTTTTTCATTTTTCCCAATTTCCCCATTTTTCTCCCCAAAACCTCACTGAATCCAGGTGGATGAGCTCCTAATTCCCCATTTTTCTCATTTTTTCCCCATTTTTTACTTTTTTTTTCACTTTTTTTCCCTTTTTTTTTTTTTCCCGTTTTTTTTGCAAATTTTTTCCCATTTTCCCATTTTTCCCAATTTTCCAGTTTTTCCCCCCAAATCTCACTGTAGTTCCCCCTGTAGTAATGCAGTTTTTGGGAATCCAGGTGGATGATGTCCGTGCAGACGTCGTCCAGGAATCCCTGGTCGTGGGAAACCACCAGCAGCGTTTTCTTCCAACTCTGCAGGTAACTTTGGGCACAAAAAAATAGATTTTGGGAAAAAATATAAAAATTGGGGGAAAATTGGGAATTTTGGGGAGAAAAACGGGGATTTTGGGGGAAAAAAAGGGGGATTTTTGGGGAAAAAATGGGAGTTTTGGGGGAAAAAAATGGGAATTTTGGGAGTTACCAGTAACCTAAAATTCCTCAAAATTTGGTAAAATCCCTGAAATTCCTCAAAAAATCCCCCTAAAAATTTCCCAAAATTCCACGAATTTCCCAATATCCTCCAAAAATGCACCAAATTCCCCCAAATTTCCTCAAAATTCCCCCCAAAAAATTCCCCAAAAATTCACCCAAAACCCTCAAAAATCCCTGAAAATAACAACGCCAAAATTTCCAGAATTTTTCCAAAATTCCCCCAAATTTCCTCAAAATTCCCAAAATTCCCCCCAAATTCCCCAAAATTCCCCAAAAATCCTTCAAAATTCCCCCAAAATCCCTCAAAAATCCCTGAAAATTCCCTTAAAACTACCAGAATTTTCCCAAAATTCCCCAAAATTTCCCTAAAATTTCCCCCAAATTTCCCAACATTCTCCAAAAATTCCCAAATTTTTCCAAAAATTCCAAACTTTTCCAGAAATTCCCAAAAATTCCCTAAAAATTCCCCAAGATCCCTCAAAAATCCCTCAAAAATCCCAGAAAATTCCCCCAAAATCCCTCAAAAATCCCTGAAAATTCCCCCAAAATTTCCAAAATTTTTCCAAAATTTCCCAAAAATTCCCAAATTTCCCCAAATTTCCCCAAATTTCCCTCACTTGTTGAGCCAGATGACGGCGTTCAGGTCCAGGTGATTCGTGGGCTCGTCCAACATCAGCAGAGTCGGCTCCAAAAACAGAGCCCTGGAACAGAGCACAGGTGAGCACACCTGGGCACACCTGAGATACACCTGGGCACACCTGGGCACACCTGAGATACACCTGGGCACACCTGGGATACACCTGAGCACACCTGGGCACACCTGAGATACACCTGAGCACACCTGGGCACACCTGGGATACACCTGAGCACACCTGGGCACACCTGGGATACACCTGGGCACACCTGGGCACACCTGGGATACACCTGAGATACACCTGAGATACACCTGAGCACACCTGGGATACACCTGAGCACACCTGGGCACACCTGAGATACACCTGAGCACACCTGGGCACACCTGGGATACACCTGAGCACACCTGGGCACACCTGAGATACACCTGAGCACACCTGGGATACACCTGAGCACACCTGGGCACACCTGAGCACACCTGAGCACACCTGGGCACACCTGGGGGCACCTGGGGACACCTGGATACACCTGAGATACACCTGGGCACACCTGGGGGCACCTGATATACACTTGAGATACACCTGAGCACACCTGGGCACACCTGGGATACACCTGAGCACACCTGGATACACCTGAGATATACCTGGGGGCACCTGGGCACACCTGGATACACCTGGGATACACCTGGATACACCTGGGATACACCTGGACACACCTGGACACACCTGGGCACACCTGGGCACAGCTGGGATACACCTGGGATACACCTGGACACACCTGGACACACCTGGGCACACCTGGGCACAGCTGGGATACACCTGGGCACACCTGGATATACCTGGACACAGTTGGGGGCACCTGCACATATCTGGGGCACACCTGGATGAGGCCACACCCTCCCCTGGCCACGCCCAGAGCTCACCTGGCCAGGGACTCCCCATGCCCTGAAGAATTTTGGGGTCACCTGAGCTCACCTGGCTCAGTCCTTACCTGAATATCAACACCCATCTCCCAAAATTCCCAGCTCAGCTTCACCTGGGAACCACCCTGAGCTCACCTGAGCCACACCCAGAGCTCACCTGAGCCACACCCAGAGCTCACCTGGGCTCACCTGGGACACACCCAAAGCTCACCTGAGCCACACCCAGAGCTCACCTGGGACACACCCAGAGCTCACCTGGGTCACACCCAGAGCTCACCTGGGACACACCCAGAGCTCACCTGGGCTCACCTGGGACACACCCAGAGCTCACCTGGGCTCACCTGGGTCCACACCCAGAGCTCACCTGGGACACACCCAAAGCTCACCTGGGACACACCCAGAGCTCACCTGATCTCACCTGAGCCACACCCAGAGCTCGCCTGGGCTCACCTGGGACACACCCTGAGCACACCTGGGACACACCCTGAGCACACCTGGGACACGCCCTGAGCTCACCTGGGACACGCCCTGAGCTCACCTGGGACACGCCCTGAGCTCACCTGGGACACACCCAGAGCTCACCTGATCTCACCCGGCCCCTCCCAGCGCCACCCAGAGCTCACCTGAGCTCCACCCAGTGCTCACCTGGGACACACCCAGAGCTCACCTGATCTCACCTGAGCCACACCCAGAGCTCACCTGGGCTCACCTGGGACACACCCAAAGCTCACCTGGGTCACACCCAAAGCTCACCTGGGACACACCCAGAGCTCACCTGATCTCACCTGAGCCACACCCAGAGCTCACCTGAGCCACACCCAGAGCTCGCCTGGGCTCACCTGGGACACACCCAGAGCTCACCTGGGTCACACCCAGAGCTCACCTGGGTCACACCCAGAGCTCACCTGGGCCACACCCAGAGCTCACCTGGGCTCACCTGAGCCACACCCAGAGCTCACCTGAGCTCACCTGGGACACACCCAGAGCTCACCTGGGACACACCCAGAGCTCACCTGAGTTCACCTGAGCCACACCCAGAGCTCACCTGAGTTCACCTAAGCCACACCCAGTGCTCGCCTGGGCTCACCCAACCCCTCCCAGCCCCTCCCAGAGCTCACCTGAGCTCACCTGGGACACACACAGAGCTCACCTGAGCCCACCTGTGCTCACCTGGACTGCACCCAGAACTCACCTGAGTCACACCCAGAGTTCACCTGATCTCACCCAGCCCCTCTCAGCCGCACCCAGAGCTCACCTGAGCCCACCTGGGCCCACCTGCACTCACCTGAGCCCCACCTGCACTCACCTGAGCCCACCTATGCTCACCTGAGCCCACCTGCGCTCACCTGAGCCCCACCTGCACTCACCTGAGCCCCACCTGAGCCCACCTGCACTCACCTGCGCTCACCTGAGCCCCACCTGCACTCACCTGAGCCCCACCTGAGCCCACCTGCGCTCACCTGAGCCCCACCTATGCTCACCTGAGCCCACCTGCACTCACCTGAGCCCCACCTGAGCCCACCTGCACTCACCTGAGCCCACCTGAGCCCCACCTGCACTCACCTGAGCCCACCTGAGCCCACCTGCACTCACCTGAGCCCACCTGCACTCACCTGAGCCCACCTGAGCCCACCTGCACTCACCTGAGCCCCACCTGCACTCACCTGAGCCCACCTGAGCCCACCTGCACTCACCTGAGCCCACCTGCACTCACCTGAGCCCACCTGAGCCCCACCTGCACTCACCTGAGCCCACCTGAGCCCCACCTGCACTCACCTGAGCCCCACCTGAGCCCCACCTGCACTCACCTGAGCCCACCGGAGCCCACCTGCACTCACCTGAGCCCACCTGCACTCACCTGAGCCCACCTGAGCCCACCTGCGCTCACATGAGCCCCACCTGCACTCACCTGAGCCCCACCTGCACTCACCTGAGCCCCACCTGCACTCACCTGAGCCCACCTGCGCTCACCTGAGCCCACCTGCACTCACATGAGCCCACCTGCACTCACCTGAGCCCCACCTGCACTCACCTGAGCCCACCTGCACTCACCTGAGCCCACCTGCGCTCACCTGAGCCCACCTGCACTCACCTGAGCCCCACCTGCACTCACCTGAGCCCCACCTGCACTCACCTGAGCCCCACCTGCGCTCACCTGAGCCCACCTGCACTCACCTGAGCCCACCTGAGCCCACCTGCACTCACATGAGCCCCACCTGCACTCACCTGAGCCCCACCTGCACTCACCTGAGCCCACCTGCGCTCACCTGAGCCCACCTGCACTCACATGAGCCCACCTGCACTCACCTGAGCCCCACCTGCGCTCACCTGAGCCCACCTGCACTCACCTGAGCCCCACCTGCACTCACCTGAGCCCCACCTGCACTCACCTGAGCCCCACCTGCGCTCACCTGAGCCCCACCTGAGCCCACCTGAGCCCACCTGCACTCACCTGGCCAGCGACACCCTCATCCTCCATCCCCCCGAGAATTTGCGGGTCGCTCTGTTCTGCATCTCGGGGGTGAAGCCGAGCCCGGCCAGGATGCGCCGCGCCTTCGCCTCGGCCGCGGCCGCGCCCGTGGCACGCAGCTCCTCGTACACCTGCGCAGGTGAGACACGTGTTACACCTGGGTACACCTGGGCACACCCATGGCACACCCATGGCACACCCATTGCATACAGCTCCTCGTACACCTGCGCAGGTGAGAGATGTGTTACACCTGGGTACACCTGGGCACACCCATTGCATACAGCTCCTCGTACACCTGCGCAGGTGAGACACATGTTACACCTGGGCGCACCCACAGTGCACCTGGGCACACCCATGGCACACCCATGGCACGCAGCTCCTCGTACACCTGCGCAGGTGAGACACGTGTTACACCTGGGTACAGCTACAGTGCACCTGGGCACACCCATGGCACGCAGCTCCTCGTACACCTGGGCAGGTGAGACACGTGTTACACCTGGGCGCACCTGGGCACACCCATTGCATACAGCTCCTCGTACACCTGCGCAGGTGAGAGATGTGTTACACCTGGGCGCACCCACAGTGCACCTGGGCACACCCATGGCACGCAGCTCCTCGTACACCTGCGCAGGTGAGACATGTGTTACACCTGGGCAGGTGAGAGCAGTGTCACACCTGGGCACACCTGGGCACACCCACAGTGCACCTGGGCACACCTGGGCACACCCACAGTGCACCTGGGCACACCCATTGCATACAGCTCCTCGTACACCTGGGCAGGTGAGACACGTGTTACACCTGGGCGCACCTGGGCACACCCATTGCATACAGCTCCTCGTACACCTGCGCAGGTGAGAGATGTGTTACACCTGGGCGCACCCACAGTGCACCTGGGCACACCCATGGCACACCCATGGCACGCAGCTCCTCGTACACCTGCGCAGGTGAGACATGTGTTACACCTGGGTACAGCTACAGAGCACCTGGGCACACCCATGGCACACCCATGGCACACCCATGGCACAGAGCTCCTTGTACACCTGGGCAGGTGAGACACGTGTTACACCTGGGTACAGCTACAGTGCACCTGGGCACACCTGGGCACACCCATGGCACACCCATTGCATACAGCTCCTCGTACACCTGGGCAGGTGAGAGATGTGTTACACCTGGGCACACATGGGCACACCCATGGCACACCCATGGCACGCAGCTCCTTGTACACCTGGGCAGGTGAGACATGTGTTACACCTGGGCAGGTGAGAGCAGTGTCACACCTGGGCACACCTGGGCACACCCACAGTGCACCTGGGCACACCCATTGCATACAGCTCCTTGTACACCTGGGCAGGTGAGAGCAGTGTCACACCTGGGCACACCCACAGTGCACCTGGGTACACCTGGGCACACCCACAGTGCACCTGGGCACAGCTGCAGAGCACCTGGGCACACCCACAGTGCACCTGGGCATGCCTGGGAACAGCCAGCCCTAACCCCGACCTGCCCAGGTGTGTTTCAATCCCCCCCAGGTGTGTTTCAGCCTCCCCAGGTGTGTTTCAGCCATATCCAGGTGTGCTCAGGTGTGTTTCACCATCCCCAGGTGTGTTTCAGCCTCCCCAGGTGTGTTTCAGCCATGCCCAAGTGTGCTCAGGTGTATTTCAGCCCCCACCAGGTGTGTTTCAGCCCCCCCAGGTGTGTTTCAGCCCCCCCAGGTGTGTTTCAGCCGCCCCCCAGGTGTGTTTCAGCCATGCCCAGGTGTGCCCAGGTGTGTTTCAGCCCCCCCCAGGTGTGCTCAGGTGTGTTTCAGCCCCCCCAGGTGTGTTTCAGCCCCCCCAGGTGTGCTCAGGTGTGTTTCAGCCCCCCCCATTGTGTTTCAGCCACCCCCCGTTGTGTTTCAGCCCTCCCCAGGTGTGTTTCAGCCCCCCCAGGTGTGCTCAGGTGTATTTCAGCCCCCCCAGGTGTGCCCAGGTGTGTTTCAGCCCCCCCAGGTGCCCCAGGTACCTTCTCCAGCCGCTCGGCGGCCGCGTCGTCGCCGCTCTCCAGCAGCAGCTGCAGGCGCCGCTCCTCGTCCAGGAGCCGCAGGCGCTGCGTGTCAGCGCGGAGCACAGCCTGCACTGCAGGTGTGTCATCAGCCAGCACCTCTGACAGGTGAGACAGGTAAATACAGACAGGTGAGACAGGTAAATACAGACAGGTGAGACAGGTAAACACACAGTGTCAGCGCGGAGCACAGCCTGCACTGCAGGTGTGTCATCAGCCAGCACCTCTGACAGGTGAGACAGGTAAACACACAGTGTCAGCGCGGAGCACAGCCTGCACTGCAGGTGTGTCATCAGCCAGCACCTCTGACAGGTGAGACAGGTAAACACAGACAGGTAAATACAGACAGGTGAGACAGGTAAATACAGACAGGTGAGACAGGTAAACACAGACAGGTGAGACAGGTAAATACAGACAGGTAAATACAGACAGGTGAGACAGGTAAATACAGACAGGTAAACACAGACAGGTGAGACAGGTAAATACAGACAGGTGAGACACGCAAATACAGACAGGTGAATACAGACAGGTGAGACAGATGAGACAGGTAAATACAGGTCAGACAGGTAAATACAGATAAATGCACACAGGTGAGACAGGTAAATGCACAGCAGGGTCCTCAGCTCACACCTCTGACCAGGCAGACAAGTGAGACAGGTGAAACAGGTAAATACAGGTGTATCATTGGCCAGCACTTCTGGAGACAGGGGAAGGTCAGGTGAACTCCCAGGTGTATCCCAGATGCAGCAGGTGTATCCCAGGTGTATCCAGCTGTGCCCACATATGCTCCAGCTGTGCCCAGGCGTACCCAGGTGTATCCCAGGTGTGCCCAGGTGTGCTCAGGTGCCCCCAGGTGTATCCCAGGTGTGTCCCAGCAGTGCCCAGGTGTATCCCAGCTGTCCCCAGGTGTATCCCAGGTGTGCCCAGGTGTATCCCAGGTGTATCCCAGGTGTGTCCCAGGTGTATCCCCAGGTGTATCCCAGCTGCCCCCAGGTGTATCCCAGGTGTCCCCAGGTGCCCCCAGGTGTATCCCAGGTGTCCCCAGGTGTCCCCAGGTGCCCCCAGGTGCCCCCAGGTGTCCCCAGGTGTGCCCAGGTGAGCTCACCTTGCTCGCACAGCAGCACGTCGATGTTGGGGGGGATGCTCAGGGCTCTGTTCGCGATGTGCTTCAGCAGGGTCGTCTTCCCCTTCCTGCCAAAAACCCAAAAAAACCCCAAAAAACCCCCAAAATCTGAGAGGCGACCCCAGAATCCCCAAACCCCAAAATCCCAGGATTCTGCCCCAAAACCCCCCCAAATTCCCAATTTTCACCCCAAACCTCCAAAATTCCAGAATTTCACCCTAAACCCCCAAAACCCCAAAAATCTCCAGATTTTATCCCCAAAACCCAAATCCCCCAAACCACTCCCAAAACCCCGAATTTC
>NW_027636262.1:0-23845 GCF_903797595.1 Erithacus rubecula
CTCTGAGTCTGGGGGGGGTTGGGGGCACATCTGGGGGTGACATTTGGGGACCCTGGGCTGTCACAGGGGGTCATGGGGGTGGGGGGGCTGCACTTTGGGGCTCCAGAATCCTCATTTGGGGGTCCTGGGGTCATTTTGGGGTCCCAGGGTCATTTTGGGGTCCCTGACCCCCCTCTCACCCTGCCCCTCCCCCAGCTCCACGCCCCGGTGAGTGACAGTGATGAGGAGGCGGAGCCCTGACAGGCCACGCCCATCAGACACACCCAGAGGTGGGGCCTGTGCAGACCACACCCCATCCTGTGACATCAATGGACCCAGCACGGCTGAGGCCACGCCCACATGAAACAAACCACGCCCATCTCATTACCATAACTGGACACACCCATGGGCGAGGCCCAATTCAACCAGAGTGCCTGAACCCCTCCCAATGTGGGTGGAGCCTGTGGAAGCCCCACCCCATTTTATTTTAAAAAACCCAAAGCTGTTCACAGGAGGCTCCACCCACAAATGAAGCCACTCCCGCGGTGGGCGGGGCCTGGTAACACCCCACCCCCCTTTCCTTTTATGGTCAATAAACGATGTGCAGCGCCAGCTGTGGGCGGGGCCGGGTGTTGCTGAATGAGCTGTGCCAGGTGTCGAGGGGGCGTGGCCCGTCTGGGCGTGGCCCGGCGGGGGTGTGGCCTGTCTGGGCGTGGCCCGGCGGGGGCGTGGCCTCACCACTTGCCCCGCTTGCTCCAGTCCTTGGGGGTGAAGTGCAGGCACTTGGCGTCGATGCGCAGGAGCCGCTTCAGCATCGCCCGCTCGTGGCCCTCCACGATGTCCTCGGAGAGCGTCAGGATGTACTGGCCCTGGACAGGTGGGACAGGTGAGACAGGTGAGACAGGTGTGTCAGGATGTACTGGCCCTGGACAGGTGAGACAGGTGAGACAGGTGAGACAGGTGTGTCAGGATGTACTGGCCCTGGACAGGTGAGACAGGTGAGACAGGTGTGTCAGGATGTACTGGCCCTGGACAGGTGGGACAGGTGAGACAGGTGTGTCAGGATGTACTGGCCCTGGACAGGTGGGACAGGTGAGACAGGTGAGACAGGTGTGTCAGGATGTACTGGCCCTGGGCAGGTGAGACAGGTGAGACAGGTGTGTCAGGATGTACTGGCCCTGGACAGGTGGGACAGGTGAGACAGGTGTGTCAGGATGTACTGGCCCTGGACAGGTGAGACAAGTGAGACAGGTGTGTCAGGATGTACTGGCCCTGGACAGGTGGGACAGGTGAGACAGGTGTGTCAGGATGTACTGGCCCTGGACAGGTGAGACAGGTGAGACAGGTGTGTCAGGATGTACTGGCCCTGGACAGGTGGGACAGGTGGGGACAGGTGTGTCAGGATGTACTGGCCCTGGACAGGTGAGACAGGTGAGACAGGTGAGACAGGTGTGTCAGGATGTACTGGCCCTGGACAGGTGGGACAGGTGAGACAGGTGTGTCAGGATGTACTGGCCCTGGACAGGGGGACAGGTGAGACAGGTGTGTCAGGATGTACTGGCCCTGGACAGGTGAGACAGGTGTGTCAGGATGTACTGGCCCTGGACAGGGGGACAGGTGAGACAGGTGTGTCAGGATGTACTGGCCCTGGACAGGTGGGACAGGTGAGACAGGTGTATCAGGATGTACCGGCCCTGGACAGGTGGGACAGGTGAGACAGGTGAGACAGGTGTGTCAGGATGTACTGGCCCTGGACAGGTGGGACAGGTGAGACAGGTGTGTCAGGATGTACTGGCCCTGGACAGGTGGGACAGGTGAGACAGGTGGGGACAGGTGGGACAGGTGAGACAGGTGGGACAGGTGAGACAGGTGAGACAGGTGTGTCAGGATGTACTGGCCCTGGACAGGTGAGACAGGTGTGTCAGGATGTACTGGCCCTGGACAGGTGGGACAGGTGAGACAGGTGAGACAGGTGTGTCAGGATGTACTGGCCCTGGACAGGTGGGACAGGTGAGACAGGTGTATCAGGATGTACTGGCCCTGGACAGGTGAGACAGGTGTGTCAGGATGTACTGGCCCTGGACAGGTGGGACAGGTGAGACAGGATGTACTGGCCCTGGACAGGTGGGACAGGTGAGACAGGTGTGTCAGGATGTACTGGCCCTGGACAGGGGGACAGGTGAGACAGGTGTGTCAGGATGTACTGGCCCTGGGCAGGTGGGACAGGTGAGACAGGTGTGTCAGGATGTACTGGCCCTGGACAGGGGGACAGGTGAGACAGGTGTGTCAGGATGTACTGGCCCTGGACAGGTGAGACAGGTGTGTCAGGATGTACTGGCCCTGGGGACAGGGGGACAGGTGTGTACTGATCCTCTACAGGTGTGTATAGGTGTGTCAGGAGGTACTGACCCTGGACAGTGAGACAGGTGTGCACAGGTGTGTACAGGTGTGTATGGACCCTGTACAGGTGTGTACTGACCCTGTACAGGTGAGACAGGTGTGCAGAGGTGTGTACTGACCCTCTACAGGTGTGTACTGACCCCGTACAGGTGTGCACAGGTGTGTACTGACCCTGTACAGGTGTGTACTGACCCTGTACAGGTGTGTATTGGCCCCGTACAGGTGTGTACAGGTGTGTTCTGACCCCGTACAGGTGTGTACAGGTGTGTTCTGACCCAGTACAGGTGTGTACAGGTGTGTATGACCCCATACAGGTGTGTACTGACCCTGTACAGGTGTGTATTGGCCCAGTACAGGTGTGTACAGGTGTGTTCTGACCCAGTACAGGTGTGTACTGACCCCGCACAGGTGTGTTCTGACTCAGTACAGGTGTGTCCTGACCCTGTACAGGTGTGTACAGGTGTGTACTGACCCCATACAGGTGTGTACTGACCCCGCACAGGTGTGTTCTGACCCCGTACAGGTGTGTACAGGTGTGTATGACCCCATACAGGTGTGTACTGACCCTGTACAGGTGTGTATTGGCCCAGTACAGGTGTGTACAGGTGTGTACTGACCCTGTACAGGTGTGTACTGACCCCGCACAGGTGTGTTCTGACCCCGTACAGGTGTGTACAGGTGAGGAACAAATATTGGTGTGGGACCCAGGTGCCCAAACGGGAACACACAGGGATGTTTTATGGGACCCTCCAGGTATTTGAGCCCCCCCCAGGTGTGTGGGACCCCCCCCAGGTGTGTGGGGCCCCCCCCAGGTGTGTGGGACCCCCCCCCCCCAGGTGTGTGGGACCCCCCCCCCCAGGTATTTGAGCCCCCCCAGGTGTGTGGGCCCCCTCAGGTGTGTGGGACCCCCCCCCAGGTGTGTGGGCCCCCCCAGGTGTGTGGGACCCCGCCAGGTATTTGAGCCCCCCCAGGTGTGTGGGACCCCCCCTCAGGTGTGTGGGCCCCCCCCCCCCAGGTGTGTGGCCCCCCCAGGTGTGTGGCCCCCCCAGGTATTTGAGCCCCCCCCAGGTGTGGGCCCCCCCAGGTGTGCACCTTGTAGTAGTTGATGAGGTTCAGGTACTGCAGGGTGGAGATCACGTCCTCCTTTTTGATACTGGTGATCTCGCTGATCTCACTGGGGAGGGAGGGAAATGAGGGGGGGCTGCAGCCTCAGACCCCCCAAAAATCCCCTAAAACCCCCAGACCCACCTGACAGCCCCAGACCCCCCCGAGGTTGATGAAACGAAGGGGCGGAGCCTTGTGTGGGTGTGGTTAAAATGATTTAGGGGCGTGGCCTGGAGGAGCAGTGCTGCAATGCTAAGCCTTGATTGACAGATGGGGTGGAGCCTCACGGCTGTGGGTGTGGCCTGGAGAAGCTGCCACGCCCCCAAAGATGAGATGGATGGGGTGGGCGGGGCTATGATGGGGGTGGATCCCTGTGGGTGTGGCCAAAGAGGGCGTGAGTTCCCACAGGTGGGCGTGGTGATTATTTTGTCTCTTTGTGGGTGGAGCTCTGGGAGGGGGCGTGGCCCAGGAGGGGGCGTGTCTCACTTGATGGTGATCTGGGGCCGCTCTCCCGCCTCGGCCTTGAGCCCCATGAGGATCTCCAGGATGGTCTGGGACCAGTAGCTGCGGTACGAGAGCAGCCCCAGGTCCGACAGCGGCTTCTCGGGGGTGCCCGTCTTGCCCTCCACCTTGGACAGCTCGTAACCTGAGCACAGGGCACAGCTGGGCGGGGGTCCTGACCCAGCTGGGCGGGGGTCCTGCCCCAGCACCCCCAGGGTCCTGCCCCAGCACCCCCAGGGTCCCTGCCCCAGCACCCCCAGGGTCCCTGCCCCAGCACCCCCAGGGTCCCTGCCCCAGCACCCCCAGGGTCCCTGCCCCAGCACCCCCAGGGTCCCTGCCCCAGCACCCCCGGGGGTCCCGGCCCCAGCACCCCCGGGATCCCAGAAAATGGGACTGGGGTCCCTGCCCCAGCACCCCGGGGGTCCCAGGGGCTGGACTGGGGTCCCAGGGGCTGAGATTTGAGGTCCCAGGGGATGAAATTTGGGGATCACTGATTGAAGGGAGTCCTGGGGGTGAGATTGGGGTCCCAGGGGATGGGATTTGGGGTCCCAGGGGGTGGGATTTGGGGTCCCAGGGGGTGAGATTGGGGTCCCAGGGGATGGGATTTGGGGTCCCAGGGGGTGGGATTTGGGGTCCCAGGGGATGGGATTGGGGGTCCCAGGGGATTTTGGGGTCACTGACTGAACTCGATGAGCAGTTTGCCGTAGCCGCGGCGCTGGTACGGGGGCAGGGTCAGGATGCAGGCCACGTTGTAATCCTCAGTGGATTCCTTCTCCTGCAGGAAATCCCCCAGGTTGAACCCCAAAAACCCCAAAATCCCTCCTGGAGCTCCCGAAAATCCCCTCCAGGACCCCCCAGACCCTCCCCACATCCCCTCTTTCCCTCCCTCCCTCACCCTCCAGGACCTTTCCCCACCTCTCCATCCCTCTGTGCTCCCATCCACTCCCCCCCAGACCCCCCAAATCCCCCCCAGACCCCCCAAATCCCCCCCAGACCCCCCAAAACCCCCCCAGGCCCCCCCACCTTGGAGAAGTAGCCCACGATGTGGAAACCTTTGCAGTCGTACTCGGTCATGACGTAGAAGAGGAAAGGGTCAGTGTCGTAGTAAAGGGTTTTGTGGTCCAGGAAACACTTGGCCAGGAGGCAGAGATTCTGGGAATAACTCTGGGGAGGGGTCCCAGGGGGGTCAGTGGGGTTTTGGGGTGAGGGGGAGCCCCCCCAGGACCCCCCAAACCCCCCTCACCTTGTTCTTGCGGCCGTCGATCTCGAAGAAGGAAATGGTGCCCTTGCGATAGATCTCGTTGCCAGGGGGGGTGCCGAAGGTCACACTTGGTCTGGGGGGGTTTGGGGGGATTTTGGGGGGTTTTGGGGGGTGGAATGGGAATATCGGGGGTGAAAATGGGGAGGGAAGAGGGGGAAATTAGGAGGGAAAAAATGGGGAGTGAGAAAGGAGTTTGGGGAGGTAAAAGGGGGGTGAGGGGATAAAAATTGGGGTTGAGGATTCCCAAATCTTTCTAGGAGTTACTGAAATCCCCCTGGGGGTGCCCCAAATCAGGGTCCAGCCTCACCCTGGCTCCCCAAATCCCTGAAACTCCCCCAGATCCCCCCAACAATCCTCTAAAACTCCCCCATATGCCCCTGAAACATCCCAAAATCTCCCCAAATCCCCCTGGAGATGCCCCAGATTGAGGATTCCTGAGTCCAGCTTTGCCCTGACTCCCCAAATTCCCCTGAAACTTCCCAAAATCTCCTCAAAACTCCCAGAAAACCCCCCAGCCCCCCGTACCAGGTGCCTCTGCAGGCAGAACTCGCACAGGTAGAGCACTGGGAGCCCCCCAGACCCCCCAAACCCCCCCCAGACCCCCCCAAACCCCCCGTACCAGGTGCCTCTGCAGGCAGCACTCACACAGGTGAGCCCCCAGCCCCCCTGAAACCCCCCAGACCCCCCCAAACCCCCCGTACCAGGTGCCTCTGCAGGCAGCACTCACACAGGTGAGCCCCCAGCCCCCCAGACCCCCCCAGCCCCCCCCAAACCCCCCCGTACCAGGTGCCTCTGCAGGCAGCACTCACACAGGTGAGCCCCCAGCCCCCCTGAAGCCCCCCAGCCCCCCTGAAGCCCCCCCAGCCCCCCGTACCAGGTGCCTCTGCAGGCAGCGCAGGCTGTGGCCGTACTTGAGGCAGAACTCGCACAGGTAGAGCACTGGGAGCCCCCAGACCCCCCTGAAGCCCCCCAGACCCCCCCAAACCCCCCGTACCAGGTGCCTCTGCAGGCAGCACTCACACAGGTGAGCCCCCAGCCCCCCTGAAGCCCCCCAAACCCCCCCCAAACCCCCCGTACCAGGTGCCTCTGCAGGCAGCGCAGGCTGTGGCCGTACTTGAGGCAGAACTCGCACAGGTAGAGCACGGGCAGCCCCGTCAGCTCCTGGGGGTACGGTGAGAAGTACCAGGGCTTGAGGCGGTGCCGGCCCAGCTCGATGCACTCGATGTTCTTCATCCTGGTGACGATGTCGTCGTGGCTGCGATCCGACACCAGGCTGCCCGTCATGCGCGGCGCCGACGGGGCCCCGTCCGACGAGTCCTGCGAGTCCTGGGGGCAGCACGGGGGTCAGGGGGGATGGGGACAGGGGGGATGGGGGGACAGGGGACAGGGGATGGGGGTCAGGGGGGATGGGGACAGGGGGGACGGGGGGACAGGGGAATGGGGGGACAAGGGTCAGGGGGATGGGGGTCAGGGATGGGGACAGGGGGGATGGGGGGACACAGGGATGGGGGAATGGGACGGGGTCAGCATAGGGATAGGGGGATGGGGGGACGGGGAAAAGGGGACAGGGGTCGGGGGGACAGAGGGATGGGGGGACAGGGGTCAGGGGGAGTGGGGGACAGGGGACAGGGATGGGGACAGGGGGGATGGGGAAAAGGGGACAGGGGTCAGGGATGGGGACAAGGGTCAGCATGGGGACAGGGGTCAGGGGGACAGTGGGGGACAGAGGTCAGGGCTGGGGGGACAGTGGGGTCAGGGCTGGGGACACTGGGGGACAGTGGGGACAGGGCTGGGGACACTGGGGGACAGTGGGGACAGGGCTGGGGACAGGGGTGACACGGCTGAGGGCAACAGGATCAGTGCTGGGACAGTGAGGGACAGGGTGCAGGGCTGGGGGCACCAGGATGTCCCCCAGGGTGTCCCCAGGTGTCCCTGATGTCCCCAGGGTGTCCCCAGGGTGTCCCCAGGGTGTCCCCACCTCGTCTGTCCCCAGACACGCCGATTTCCTCTTCCTGCCCGGCTGAGCCGCCACCGCCCGGCGCGCGGAGCCGTTCTGGGGAGAGAGGGGGGTCAGCACCTGCAGCACCCAAACCCCCCCAAATCACCCCAAAATCACCCTGAGATCACCCTGAGACACCCCCAAAATCACCCCAAAATCACCCTGAGGCCACCCCCAAAATCACCCCAAAATCACCCTGAGACCACCCCCAAAATCACCCTGAGACCACCCCCAAAATCACCCCAAAATCACCCTGAGACCACCCCCAAAATCACCCCAAAATCACCCTGAGACACCCCAAAAATCACCCTGAGACCACCCCCAAAATCACCCCAAAATCACCCTGACATCACCCTGAGACACCCCCAAAATCACCCTGAGATCACCCTGAGACCACCCCCAAAATCACCCCAAAAATCACCCTGAGACCACCCCCAAAATCACCCCAAAAATCACCCTGAGACCACACCCAAAATCACCCCAAAATCACCCTGAGATCACCCTGAGACACCCCCAAAATCACCCCAAAAATCACCCTGAGACCACCCCCAAAATCACCCCGAGACCACCCCCAAAATCACCCCAAAATCACCCTGAGACCACCCAAAAATCACCCCAAAATTCAGAGACCCCCAAATGTGACTGGTGGATGCCTCTGAGTGACTACTGGTGATTACTGGTATTAGTGGTGATGGTTACTGGTGTTACTGGGCTATACTGGTGTTATTGGTGGCAGTTACTGGTGTTCCTGGTGGCAGTTACTGGTGTTACTGGGCCATACTGGTGTTACTGGTGGCAGTTACTGGTGTTCCTGGGCCATACTGGTGTTACTGGTGGCAGTTACTGGTGTTCCTGGGCCATACTGGTGTTCCTGGTGGCAGTTACTGGTGTTCCTGGGCCATACTGGTGTTACTGGTGGCAGTTACTGGTGTTCCTGGGCCATACTGGTGTTACTGGTGGCAGTTACTGGTGTTCTTGGGCCATACTGGTGTTACTGGGCCATACTGGTGTTACTGGGCCATACTGGTGTTACTGGTGGCAGTTACTGGTGTTCCTGGGCCATACTGGTGTTCCTGGGCCATACTGGTGTTCCTGGGCCATACTGGTGTTACTGGGCCATACTGGTGGCACTGGGCTCACCTGGGGGAAGACGGACGCCTGCGAGGTCTCGGTGGGGGCGGGGACGGGCGTGGCCGGAGACACAACCTCGACCTTGCGCTTCTGGGGGGAGCCCAGTTCAGACCAGTTAACCCCAGTTCACCCCAGTTCATCCCTGTCCCTCCCATTCCATCCCAGTCCATCCCACCCCAGTTGCTTTGGGGGTAACTGGGAGCAGTGGGAGGCTCTGATGTCCCTTCCCAGTGCTCCCAGTATCACCCCTCACAGTCCCCAGGTCTCTCCCAGTGCTCCCAGTATCCCCCAGTATCCCCCCAGTGCTCCCAGTATCCCCCAGTATCCCCCCAGTGCTCCCAGTATCCCCCCAGTGCTCCCAGTAGGCCCTAGGAAGGGGAGGCTCAGGGGACACCCGGCTGTGGGACAGGGATGGGGACAGGGATGGGGACACTGTGGGGACACTGTGGGGACAATGACCCCTTGGGGACAGGGACACCCTGGGGACACTACAGGTGACAAAACCCCCTTGGGACTTGTGGGGGACCATTTCTGGGGCCACTGGTGACACTGGGGCCGTTTAGGGACACTGGGGCCGTTTAGGGACACTGGGGCCATTGGGGACACTGGTGACACTGGGGCCATTGGGGACACTGGGACCATCTGGGGACACTGGGACCATCTGGTGGCACCGGTGGCACTGGGGTGGCACAGGTGGCACTGGTGGCACCGGTGGCACTGGGGACACTGGTGGCACTGGGGATGGCACTGGGGTGGCACAGGTGGCACTGGGGTGGCACCGGTGGCACTGGGGTGGCACTGGTGGCACCGGTGGCACTGGGGACACTGGTGGCACTGGGGTGGCACTGGTGGCACAGGTGGCACTGGGGTGGCACCGGTGGCACTGGGGTGGCACTGGGGTGGCACAGGTGGCACTGGGGTGGCACTGGTGGCACTGGGGATGGCACTGGGGTGGCACAGGTGGCACTGGGGTGGCACAGGTGGCACTGGGGTGGCCCTGGTGGCACCGGTGGCACCGGGGTGGCACTGCAGACGGGGCCCGGCGTTACCGTGGGGCGCTGGGGGCCCGGGGGGGGCTCGGCCTCGCTCTCCTTGTGCAGCTGCAGCCGCAGCGTGAGGGGCCCCGGCCCTGCCGGCCCTGCTGGCCCCACTGGTGGCCCCACTGCTGGCCCCGCTGGCCCCGCTGGTGGCCCCGCTGGTGGCCCCGCTGGTGGCCCTGGCAAACTCTTCCCGCTGGCTGGGGCCACCGGCAGCGCCAGCTCCAGGCTCTTCCTCTGCGCCGGGAGGAAGAGGAGGAGTTTAGGGGGGGACACGGGGGGAGGAGGGGGGACACGGTGACAAAGCCACCGCGGGCGGGGGTCCCTCCCCTCACCCCCCGGGTCCCCTCCCTGGGGACAGAGGTGGCCACAAGGGCTCCTGAGGGGCTCGGGGGTGGCCTCGGGGGGGCAGGGGTGTCCCCAGGGTCCCCTTAAGGGGGGCAGGGGTGTCCCCAAGGGGTCAGGGATGTCCCCAGGGTCCCCTTAAGGGGTTCAGGGATGTCCCCAAGGGGTCAGAGATGTCCTCAGTGTCCCCTTAAGGGGTTCAGGGATGTCCCCAAGGGGTCAGGGATGTCCTCAGTGTCCCCTTAAGGGGGTCAGGGATGTCCCCAAGGGGTCAGAGATGTCCTCAGTGTCCCCTTAAGGGGGTCAGGGATGTCCCCAGTGTCCCCTTAAGGGGGTCAGGGGCGTCCCCAGGGTCCCTTAAAGGGCTTGGAAATGTCCCCAGGGTCCCCTAAAAGGACTGGGGATGTCCCCAAAGGGGTCAGTGATGTCCCCAAGGTCCCCAGAGAAGTTCTGGGGATGTCCCCAAGGGGTCGAGGATGTCCCCAGAGTCCCCAGACAGGGACTGGGGATGCCCCAAGGTCCCCTAAAGGAACTGCAGGTGTCCCCAAGGGGTTGCGAGTGTCCCCAAGGTCCCTTAAATGAGGCAGAAATGTCCCCAGGGTCCCCTGAAGGGGCTGGGGATGTCCCCAAGGGTCCTGGGAATGGACCTGGGGGTCGAGGGGATGTCACCACCCCCCAAGGGGTGTCCCCAGGGATGTCCCTGCCATGGGGGGACAGTGTCCCTGTCCCCCGAGGGGGTTTGGGGACTCCAGGTCTGTCCCCAGACGAGTGTCCCCTGTCCCTGTCCCCAGCCTGGTGTGTGGCCCCTGTCCCCTGTGTCCCCCCAGGGTGTCCCCTCAGTGCTGGCCCTGCTCAGTCCCCAAGGCTGTCCCCTGTCCTTACACTGTCACTGCAACTGCTGTCCCCAAACCCTGTCCCTGCTGTCCCCCAACCCTGTCCCTGCTGTCCCCAAACCCTGTCCCTGCTGTCCCCCAACTCTGTCCCTGCTGTCCCCAAACCCTGTCCCTGCTGTCCCCCAACTCTGTCCCTGCTGTCCCCAAACTCTGTCCCTGCTGTCCCCCAACCCTGTCCCTGCTGTCCCCCAACTCTGTCCCTGCTGTCCCCAAACCCTGTCCCTGCTGTCCCCCAACCCTGTCCCTGCTGTCCCCCACCTCTGTCCCTGCTGTCCCCAAACCCTGTCCCTGCTGTCCCCAACTCTGTCCCTGCTGTCCCCAAACCCTGTCCCTGCTGTCCCGACCCCCTGCCCTCGCTCCCCTCCTCAGCCCCCTCTGCTCTCCTGTCCCCATGGTGTCCCCTGTCCCTCCACTGTCCCCTGTCCCTCCACTGTCCCCTTGATGTCACCCACCCTCCTGGTGTTCCTTGTCACCCATTTCCCCCTGACCCCCCAACATCCCCTTTCCCTGGTGTCCCCTGTCCCTGCAGTGTCCCCAGTGTCCCCAATGTCCCTGATGTCCCAATGTCCCCATGTCCCAGTGTCCCTGCAGTGTCCCCAGTGTCCCTGCAGTGTCCCCAGTGTCCCCAATGTCCCCAGTATCCCCCAGTGTCCCCATGTCCCCAGTGTCCCTGCAGTGTCCCAGTGTCCCTGCAGTGTCCCTAGTGTCCCCAATGTCCCCAGTGTCCCCAATGTCCCCAGTATCCCCCAGTGTTCCCATGTCTCAGTGTCCCTGCAGTGTCCCTGTGTCCCCATGTCCCCAGTGTCCCCCATGTCCCCAGTGTCCCTGCAGTGTCCCTGTGTCCCCATGTCCCCAGTGTCCCCCATGTCCCTGCAGTGTCCCCCATTGTCCCCATGTCCCCGTGTCCCCATGTCCCTGCAGTGTCCCCCATTGTCCCCATTGTCCCCGTGTCCCCGTGCCTCACCGGGTCCCAGTGTCCCCATGTCCCTGCAGTGTCCCTGTGTCCCCAATGTCCCCATTGTCCCCCATTGTCCCCATGTCCCTGCAGTGTCCCCCATTGTCCCCATGTCCCCGTGTCCCCGTGCCTCACCGGGTCCCTGTCGGGGGAGCCGGGCCGGGAGCCGGGCAGCCCGTTCTTGGTGGGGGTCTTGGCCTCTTTCCGGGGCACCTGGACCCTCTTCAGGTCCAGCCGGTCGTGGGTCACCCACTCGTCCAGACGTTTGTTAACTGGGGACAGGGGGGCAGAGGATGGCACCTGGGACCCCCTGGGACCCCCAGGGACCCCCTGGGACAGAGGATGGCACCTGGGACCCCCTGGGACCCCCAGGGACCCCCTGGGACAGAGGATGGCACCTGAGACCACCTGGGACAGAGGATGGCACCTGGGACCACCTGGGACACCCCCAGGAACCACCTGGGACCCCCCCAAGGAACCCCTTGGGACCCCCTGGGACCACCTGGGACCCCCCAAGGATCCCCCTGGGACACAGGATGGCACCTGGGACCCCCTGGGACACCCCCAGGAACCACCTGGGACCCCCTGGGACCACCTGGGACCCCCTGGGACAGAGGATGGCACCTGGGACAGAGGATGGCACCTGGGCTGAACCCCTGAGACCCCCTGGGACCCCCCAGGAGCCCCCTGTGACACGCAGGGTGACAGTGACACCCTGTGGGACACACTGGGGGGGTCACAGCGAGGTGCTGCCCCCCCCAACCCCCTCCACGTGCCCGTGGGGACCCCAGGGTGCCCCCGCAGCCCCCAGCCCCACTCACAGTCGATGTAGTGCACGTAGAACAGTTTCCTCCCGCTGATGTCCTTCACACTCAGGATCTCGGCCAGTGCTGGGGTGAGCGGGGGGGGGGGTCACCACTCCTTCTGGGGACCCCCGAAATCCCCACAGGGACCCCAAACCCACCCAGGGACCCCCAGAACCCACCCAGGGACCCCCGAATTCCCCCGAGCCTGGGCTGTGCCCACCCCCCCCATGACCCCAAACCCCTGTGGAGACCCCCCAATCTCTGACACCCCCTCGGGCCCCCCGCCCCTTTCCCAGACCACGCCCTCACAGCCCCGCCCCAATTCAAACCCCGCCCCTTTCCCCTCACCAGGCCCCGCCCCTCCCGCCCGCTTTCCCGCAGCCCCGCCCCCTCCCAGCCCCTCGCCCATTGGCTGTCCCGGCCCGGGCCCCGCCCCCACTCACGCCACTCATCCTCGTTGTCCTGGTTACGGCGCAGCACGGGCAGGCGGCAGCCCTCGGACACCTCCCCCTGCGGGGGCGGGGCCTCGTCAGGGCCGGGGGGGCCCCAAAACCCCCGCGGGGGGTTCGGGGGGTCCCCAAACCCTTCCGGAGGCTCCCGGAACCCTTCGGGCGGCTCCCCGAACCCCCTCCGCGCTGCTCCCCCCCGCCCGCTCCCCACCTCCGCCATTCTGCTCTCGGCCTTCGCTTCCGGCCGGCCCGACGCACTTCCGGGCTGCGGCCACGCCCTTTCCCACCATGACTCCGCCCCCGCCGTGACCCCGCCCCCGGCGGCGGGGAGGACCCGGGGGGCGGGGCCTTCCCGGCATTGCCCTGGTCACGTGGGGCGCGCGGCGCTTCCGCGAGCGGCGGCGCGAGCGGGGCCCCCCCTCCCCCCGCCCTTCCCGGGACCCCCCCGGGACCCCCCGGGACCCCCCGGACCCCCGCCATGGAGGACGGTGAGTGGGGAACCCCCCCCGGGGCTGTTCGGGGCTGGGGGGGATCCCCCGGGGCTGTTCCGCCCCGTGTGACGTCGGGGGGGTCGCGGGGTGAGCGGGGGGTGAGGGGTCTTGAAGGGGGGGGGGGTGCTTAAAGGGGGGGGACGACCCCTCCCTTAAAGAGATCCCCCCCTAAAGTGACCCCCTTTTATTGCGATATCCCCTAAAGAGACCCCCCCCTTAACGTGACCCCTTTTATTGCGATATCCCCTAAAGAGACCCCCCTTTAATGTGACCCCCCCTTATTGTGGCCCTCCCTTTAATGCGACCCCCCCTTTAATGTGACCCCCCCCATTAATACGACCCCCCCCCCTTATTGTGACGACCCCCCTTTATGGCGACCCCTCCCCTTATTGCGACCCCTCCCCTCAATGTGACCCCCCCCTTATGGTGACCCTTCCCCCTTAATGTGACCCCCCCTTATTGTGCCCCCCCTTTTTTGTGATGCCCCCCTTAAAGCCCCTCCTCCCAAACCCCCCCCCCCCAATTAACACCCCCCCGTTTCCCCCCAGTGACCCCCCCGGATCTTCTGCCCTTCCTCCTGCAGGACTGGGGCGCTCAGGGTGAGTGGGGACCCCCCCGGGATGGGCGGTCTGGGGGGTCCCCCGCGGGTCTGGGACCCCCCGGGGGGTGCGGCGGGGGTGGGGGAGGGGCTGACGGGCCCCCCCGTGCCCCCCCAGAGTCGGGGGGGGCGGCGCCGTTCGTGGAGATCCTGGAGCAGCCGAAGCAGCGCGGGATGAGATTCCGCTACAAGTGCGAGGGGCGCTCGGCAGGGAGCATCCCTGGGGAGCACAGCAGCGAGAGCACCAGGACCCACCCCACCATCCGCGTGAGTATAAACCAGTATAAACCAGTATAAACCAGTATAGACCGGTACAGACCCGTATAGATCACCCGGGACCCTCCCCGAGCCCCCCAGTGCCCCCATCCCCGGGGAGCACAGCAGCGAGAGCACCAGGACCCACCCCACCATCCGCGTGAGTGCCCCAGTATAAACCAGTATAAACCAGTACAGACCAGTATAAACCAGTATAGACCAGTACGGACCCGTATAGATCGCCCGGGACCCTCCCCGAGCCCCCCAGTGCCCCCATCCCCGGGGAGCACAGCAGCGAGAGCACCAGGACCCACCCCACCATCCGCGTGAGTGCCCCAGTATAAACCAGTACAGACCAGTATAAACCAGTATAGACCGGTACAGACCCGTATAGATCGCCCGGGACCCTCCCCGAGCCCCCCAGTGCCCCCATCCCCGGGGAGCACAGCAGCGAGAGCACCAGGACCCACCCCACCATCCGCGTGAGTATAAACCAGTATAAACCAGTATAAACCAGTATAGACCGGTACAGACCCGTATAGATCACCCGGGACCCTCCCTGAGCCCCCCAGTGCCCCCATCCCCGGGGAGCACAGCAGCAAGAGCACCAGGACCCACCCCACCATCCGCGTGAGTGCCCCAGTGCAGACCAGTATAAACCAGTATAGACCGGTACAGACCAGTATAGATCGGTACAGACCAGTATAGATCACCCGGGACCCTCCCCGAGCCCCCCAGTGCCCCCATCCCCAGGGAGCACAGCAGCGAGAGCACCAGGACCCACCCCACTATCCGCGTGAGTGCCCCAGTATAAACCAGTATAAACCAGTATAAACCAGTATGGACCAGTATAAAGCAGCAGTGTCCCGCAGGTGAACAATTACCGCGGGCCGGGCCGGGTGCGGGTGTCGCTGGTGACCAAGGACCCCCCGCACCGCCCCCACCCCCACGAGCTGGTGGGCAAAGACTGCAGGGACGGGTTCTACGAGGCCGAGCTGAGCCCCGAGCGCAGCATCCACAGGTGGGACCAGACTGGGACCCCAAACTGGGACAGACTAACTGGGACAGACTAACTGGGACCCCAAACTGGGACAGACTAACTGGGACAGACAAACTGGGACCCCAAACTGGGACAGACTAACTGGGACCCCAAACTGGGACAGACTAACTGGGACCCCAAACTGGGACCCCAAACTGGGACAGACTAACTGGGACCCCAAACTGGGACAGACAAACTGGGACAGACTAACTGGGACAGACAAACTGGGACCCCAAACTGGGACCCCAAACTGGGACAGACTAACTGGGACCCCAAACTGGGACAGACAAACTGGGACAGACTAACTGGGACAGACTAACTGGGACCCCAAACTGGGACAGACAAATGGGACCCCAAACTGGGACAGACAAACTGGGACAGACTAACTGGGACCCCAAACTGGGACAGACTAACTGGGACAGACTAACGGGACAGACAAACTGGGACAGACTAACTGGGACCCCAAACTGGGACAGACTAACTGGGACAGACTAACTGGGACCCCAAACTGGGACAGACAAAATTGGGGACACCCCAAACTGGGACAGACAAAATTGGGGACACCCCAAACTGGGGACAGACAAAATTGGGGACACCCCAAACTGGGGACAGCCCCAAACTGGGATACACCAAAACAGGGACAGCCCAAATCCGGGACCCCCGAATCGGGGACACCCCCCAAATCGGGGATACCCCAAAACTGGGGGGACATCCAGAATTGGGAACACCCCCCCAAAACCAGGGACACCCCCAGAACTGAGGGGTCACCCCCACGGGGTGGGTGGGAGCACCCAGAAATGGGGAATCCCCCCCCCAAAAAGGGCATGTGGGATTGCCAGAGTTGTGGGGATCCCCCTCTGATGGAGATGGTATCTCCCAAAATATTGGGGATCCCTGAGGGGGCAGGTGGGATCACCCAAAACTGGGGGGACACCCCAAAAAGAGCAGGTGGGATCACCCACAGTATTGGGGAACCCCCCTCCAGAGAAGATGGTATCACCCAAAACACCAGAGAACCCTCTGCGGGGCAGGTGGGATCACCCAAAAAAGGGGGGGAACTCCCAAAATACGGGACCCTCCCAGGACTCCTGGACCCCCCAAAATTTGAGGTCCCTGCCCTGGAGTGTCTGGGGGGAGTCCCAAAATCAGGCTGACCCTTGCCCCCCCCCCCCCCCCCGATTTTGGGGTCAGTTTCCAGAATTTGGGGATTCAGTGTGTGAAGAAGCGGGAGCTGGAGGCGGCCGTGGCCGAGCGGATCCGCACCAATAACAACCCCTTCAACGGTACTGGGAGCACTGGGAGGGAACTGGGAGGGAACTGGGAGGGACTGGGAGGGGACTGGGCGAACTGGGAGGGACTGGGATGGATTGGGAAGGAACTGGGATGGATTGGGAGGGGACTGGGAGCACTGGGAGGGACTGGGATGGATTGGGAGGGGACTGGGATGGATTGGGAAGGAACTGGGATGGATTGGGAGGGGACTGGGAGGGATTGGGAGGGGACTGGGAGGGATTGGGAGGAGACTGGGATGGGACTGGGAGCACTGGGAGGGACTGGGATGGATTGGGAGGGACTGGGAGGGGACTGGGAGCACTGGGAGGGACTGGGATGGATTGGGAAGGAACTGGGAAGGATTGGGAGGAGACTGGGATGGGACTGGGAGGGGAGTAGGAGCACTGGGATGGGACTGGGAGCACTGGGAGTTACTGGGAGGGCACTGGAGGTGGTCCCGGGGCTGCTGGAGGGGATAAATGGTGCACACTGGTCCGTACTGGTCCATACTGGTCCGTACTAGTCTGCACTGGCCCGCACCGGTCAGTACTGGTCAGTACTGGTCAGTACTGGTCAGTACTGGTCCGTACTGGTCAGTACCGGTCAGTACTGGTCAGTACTGGTCAGTACTGGTCCATACTGGTCCGTACTGGTCCATACTGGTCAGTACTGGTCAGTACTGGTCCGTACTGGTCCATACTGGTCAGTACTGGTCCATACTGGTCCATACTGGTCCGTACTGGTCCGTACTGGTCCGTACTGGTCCGTACTGGTCCATACTGGTCCGTACTGGTCCATACTGGTCCGTACTGGTCCATACTGGTCCGTACTGGTCCGTACTGGTCCGTACTGGTCCATACTGGTCCGTACTGGTCCATACTGGTCCATACTGGTCCGTACTGGTCCCATACTGGTCCGTACTGGTTCATACTGGTCCGTACTGGTCCGTACTGGTCCGTACTGGTCCGTACTGGTCCGTACTGGTCCATACTGGTCCGTACTGGTCCATACTGGTCCGTACTGGTCCGTACTGGTCCATACTGGTCCATACTGGTCCGTACTGGTCCGTACTGGTCCATACTGGTCCATACTGGTCCGTACTGGTCCATACTGGTCCGTACTGGTGTCTCTGGCAGTGCCGCCCGAGCAGCGCGGGGGCGAGTACGACCTGGCCGCTGTCAGGCTCTGCTTCCAGGTGTGGGTGAGGGGCCCGGGGGGGCTGCGGCCCCTCCCCCCCGTCCTGTCCCAGCCCATCTACGACAACCGTGAGTGGGGACACCTGGGGGACACCTGGGGGACACCTGGGACACCTGGGGGACACCTGGGGGACACCTGTGTGACACTTGGGGGACACCTGGGGGACACCTGGGACACACCTGTGTGACACCTGGGGGACACCTGGGGGACACCTGGGACACCTGGGTGACATCCCTATGATACCTGTGACACCTGTATAATATTTCTGGGACATGTGGGACACCTGGGTGACCCCCTGTGACCCCCCGTGTGACATCTGTGAGACCCCCCAGTGTCCCCTATTGACCCCCAGTGTCACCCTGTGTCCTTGTGTCCCCTTGTATCCTCCACTGTCCCCCCTGTCCCCTCACTGTCCCCAATGTCCCCAATGTCCCCTCACTGTCCCCAATGTCCCCACTGTCCCCAATGTCCCCAATGTCCCCTCCCTGTCCCCACTGTCCCCAATGTCCCCAATATCCCCACTGTCCCCACTGTCCCCAATGTCCCTCACTGTCCCCAATATCCCCAATGTCCCCACTGTCCCTCACTGTCCCCAATGTCCCCACTGTCCCCTCCCTGTCCCCACTGTCCCCACTGTCCCCAATGTCCCCAATGTCCCCTCCCTGTCCCCAATGTCCCTCCCTGTCCCCACTGTCCCTCCCTGTCCCCACTGTCCCCTGTCCCCTGTGCAGGCGCCCCCAGCACGGCCGAGCTGCGCATCTGCCGCGTCAATCGCAACTCCGGGAGCTGCCGGGGCGGGGACGAGATCTTCCTGCTGTGTGACAAGGTCCAGAAAGGTGAGGGGACACCTGAACTGGGGCACCCAGAACAGGGACACCCCAAAACTGGGACACCCAGAACAGGGACACCCCAAACTGGGACACCTGAACTGGGGCACCTGAACTGGGGCACCCGAACTGGGACACCTGGAATAGGGACACCTGAACTGGGACACTCTAACTGGGACACCTGAACTGGGGCACCTGAACTGGGATACTCTAACAGGGACACCTGAACTGGGGCACCTGAACTGGGACACCCAGAACAGGGACACCCCAAAACTGGGACACTGGAAACAGGGATACCCCAAACTGGGACAGCCAGAACAGGGACACCCCAAACTGGGACACCTGGAAACAGGGACACCTGAACTGGGACACTGGAAACAGGGACACCCCAAACCTGGGACAACCCAAACTGGGACAGCCCAAACCTGGGACAACCCAAACTGGGACAGCCCAAACTGGGACAGCCCAAACAGCTGCATTCCCCCAAACCCTTGGATCCCCCAGGATTTCTGTCTCACCCCAATCCCCATAACCCAATCCCCATATCCCACAAACCCCACATGCCATTCCCCATAACCCCACATCCCATTCCCCACACCCCACACCCCATAACCCCTCTCCCTCCCCCCAGAGGACATCGAGGTGTGTTTCTGGGCATTCCCCATACCCCATATCCAAACCCCATATCCCACACCCCATAACCCTATACCCCAATACCCCAATACCCCACCCCCCCTAACCCCTCTCCCTCTCCCCAGAGGACATCGAGGTGCCTTTCTGGGCATTCCCCACATCCAAACCCCATACCCCAATACCCCATACCCCAATACCCCAATACCCCACCCCCATAACCCCTCTCCCTCCCCCCAGAGGACATCGAGGTGCCTTTCTGGGCATTCCCCATATCCCTGTACCCCATATCCCACACCCCACCCCCCATAACCCCTCTCCCTCCCCCCAGAGGACATCGAGGTGTGTTTCTGGGCATTCCCCATACCCCATATCCAAACCCCATACCCCAATACCCCAATACCCCAATACCCCACCCCCCTAACCCCTCTCCCTCCCCCCAGAGGACATCGAGGTGCGTTTCTGGGCCGAGGGTTGGGAGGCCAAGGGCTCCTTTGCGCAGGCCGACGTTCACCGCCAGGTCGCCATCGTGTTCCGCACGCCGCCCTTCCGGGACGCGGCGCTGCGCGCGCCCGTCACCGTGCGCATGGAGCTGCAGCGGCCCTCGGACCAGCAGCGCAGCGCCCCGGTGGACTTCCGCTACCTGCCCCACCAGGGTGGGCTTGGGGAGGGGCTGGGGGGCTACCGGGGCTGCTGGGGGGGATATCAGCTCTTACAGGGTCTGTACTGTGGGGTTTGGGGGTGATCTCGGAACCCTGGAGCTGCAGCCCCCATTGATTTCCGCTACCTGCCCCACCAGGGTGGGCCTGGGGGGCTGCTGGGGGGGCTACCAGGGCTGCTGGGGGGGCTACCGGGGCTGCTGGGGGGGCTACCAGGGCTGCTGGGGGGGATATCAGCTCTTACAGGGTTTGTACTGTGGGGTTTGGGGGTGATCTGGGACATTCCTGAGTCCCTGGTCCATTGATTTCCGCTACCTGCCCCACCAGGGTGGGCTTGGGGGGCTGCTGGGGGGGCTACCAGGGCTGCTGGGGGGGCTACCGGGGCTGCTGGGGGGCTACCAGGGCTGCTGGGGGGGATATCAGCTCTTATAGGGTCTGTACTGTGGGGTTTGGGGATGATCTGGGACATTCCTGAGTCCCTGGTCCATTGATTTCCGCTACCTGCCCCATCAGGGTGGGCTTGGGGGGCTGCTGGGGGGGCTTGGGGGGCTGCTGGGGGGGCTACCAGGGCTGCTGGGGGGGCTACCGGGGCTGCTGGGGGGATATCAGCTCTTACAGGGTCTGTACTGTGGGGTTTGGGGATGATCTCGGAACCCTGGAGCTGCAGCCCCCATTGATTTCCGCTACCTGCCCCACCAGGGTGGGCTGCTAAGGCTGCTGGGGGGGCTACCAGGGCTGCTGGGGGGGCTACCGGGGCTGCTGGGGGGCTACCAGGGCTGCTGGGGGGGCTACTGGGGCTGCTGGGGGGGTTACCAGGGCTGCTGGGGGTGATATGAGCACTCATAGGGTCTGTACTGTGGGGTTTGGGGGGTGATCTGGGACATTCCTGAGTCCCTGGTCTATTGATTTCCACTACCTACCCCACCAGGGTGGGCTTAGGGATGGGCTGGGGGGGCTACCAGGGCTGCTGGGGGGCTACCAGGGCTGCTGGGGGGGATATCAGCTCTTATAGGGTCTGTACTGTGGGGTTTGGGGATGATCTGGGACATTCCTGAGTCCCTGGTCCATTGATTTCCGCTACCTGCCCCACCAGGGTGGGCTTGGGGGGCTGCTGGGGGGGCTACCAGGGCTGCTGGGGGGGCTACTGGGGCTGCTGGGGGGGCTACTGGGGCTGCTGGGGGGGTACTGGGGCCGCTGGGGGGCTGCTGGGTGCTTATAGGGTCTGTATTGTGGGGTTTGGGGGTGATCCAGGGTCCTTCTGGGGCACTCCTGGGTCCCGTTTTGGTTCTTTTTGGGCTGCTTATTGTCACCCTGGGAGCTGCAGGGTCTGCTGGGGTCACTGGTGTGACTGGGAGGGACTGGGAGGGTCACTGGAGGTACCTGGGCATTACTGGGAGGTCACTGGTGTGACTGGGAGGGACTGGGAGGGTCACTGGGGGTACCTGGGCATTACTGGGAGGTCACTGGTGTGACTGGGAGGGACTGGGAGGGTCACTGGGGGTACCTGGGCATTACTGGGAGGTCACTGGTGTGACTGGGAGGTGACTCTGCGACTGGAAGTAACTGGAAGGTCACTGGGGGTGACTGGGCGTTACTGGGAGGTGACTGGGGAGATCACTGGGGGTCTTGAGGTGATGGGTGTCACTGGGATCTCACTGGGATCTGACTGGGGTCTGACTGGGGTCTGACTGGGGTCTCACTGGGCTCTAACTGGGATCTCACTGGGATCTCACTGGGCTCTCACTGGGGTCTCACTGGGATCTCACTGGGGTCTCACTGGGTCTCACTGGGATCTCACTGGGATCTCACTGGGATCTCACTGGGCTCTCACTGGGATCTCACTGGGCTCTCACTGGGATCTCACTGGGGTCTCACTGGGATCTCACTGGGCTCTCACTGGGGTCTCACTGGGGTCTCACTGGGGTCTCACTGGGCTCTCACTGGGATCTCACTGGGGTCTCACTGGGGTCTCACTGGGGTCTCACTGGGATCTCACTGGGATCTCACTGGGATCTCACTGGGATCTCACTGGGATCTCACTGGGGTCTCACTGGGATCTCACTGGGGTCTCACTGGGGTCTCACTGGGGTCTCACTGGGATCTCACTGGGATCTCACTGTGCTCTAACTGGTGTCTCACTGGGGTCTCACTGGGCTCTCACTGGGATCTCACTGTGCTCTCACTGGGCTCTCACTGGTGTCTCACTGGGGTCTCACTGGTGTCACTGGTGCAGGGGACCTGCAGTGCATCGAGGAGAAGCGCAAGAGGACGCGGGAAACGTTCCGGTCGTTTGTGCAGCGCAGCCCCCTGCCCGGTGGGGACTGGGGGCACTGGGGGGACTGGGGGGGACTGGGGGGGACTGGGGGGCACTGGGAGGGACTGGGATGGACTGGGATGGACTGGGGGGCACTAGGAGGGACTGGGGGGACTGGGAGGGACTGGGGGGGACACTGGGAGGGACTGGGGGGCACTAGGAGGGACTGGGGGGGACTGGGGGTCACTGGGAGGGACTGGGGGGGACACTGGGAGGGACTGGGAGGGAATTGGGGGGGACTGGGCAGAAACTGGGGTCCCTGTGGGGGTTTGAAGGACACTGGGGGGGTCTGGGGGACACTGGGATCCCTGGGGGGGGTCTGGGGGGACACTGGGAGGGTTTGGGGTCCATGTCAGGGGGGGTTCTGGGGGTGTTTTGGGGGATTTTGGGGTCCTTGGGGGATCATTTGGGGTCCCTGGAGGGTCCCTGACAGTGACGACCCCCCCCCCCCAGCTGCGGCGTCCAGCGAGGCGCGGCCCCCCCGGCGCATCGCCGTGCCCTCGAGACCCCCCCAGAACCCCCAGAACCCCCCCGGCCTGGGTGAGCACTGGGGGGACTGGGGGGAAACTGGGGGAACTGGGGGAGATGGGAGAAAACTGGGGGGGGGGGCTGGGGGAAATTGGGAAACTGGGAGGAAACTGGGGGAACTGGGGTGGGGGAATTTGGGGGAGAATTTGGGGGTCAAAGGGGCTGTGGAGCAATTTTGGGGGGGAATTGGGATTTGGGGTGAATTGGGGGGGGTCGAGCCCCTCCCTCACCCCTGCCCCTCCCCCCCCAGCTCCCCCCTTCTCCTTTGGGGTCCCGGGGGGGCTGCTGGGGGTCCCGGCGCCCCCCGAGCCGGAGCCTTTGGCCGAGGCGCTGCTGCAGCTGCAGTTTGAGGAGGGGGGGGGGCAGCGCCCCTCCCCCGCTGGATCTGGGGGCGTTTCTGGGGGACCCCCCCCGTGCCCATCCCCCCCCTGGACGCCATCACCCCCTCGGACGTGCAGCGCCTGCTGGGCCCCCCCGAGCCCCCTCCCCCCGGGCCGGATTTCGGGGGGGCCGTTCCCGATTTGGGGGGCGCCCCCCCCCAGGATTTGGGGGGCCCCTCCCCCCAGGATTTGGGGGGCCCCCCCACGCTGCTGTCGTACCCCGAGGCCATCGCCCGGCTGGTGCAGAGCCAGCCCCCGGGGGGGCCCCCCGAAACTGGGCTGGGGGGGATGGGGGAGCTGGGGGGGATGGGGGAGCTGGGGGGGATGGGCGGGATGGGGGGGATGGGGGGGATGGGCGGGGGTCCCGAGGACTCGCTGCCCTCCCTGGGGGATCTGGACTTCAGCACCTTCCTCAGCCAGTTCCCCTCCTCCTGACTGGGGGGCACTGGGACGCACTGGGGGGCACTGGGACACACTGGGGGGGGTACTGGGATGCACTGGGGGGGCACTGGGACACACTGGGGGGGCACTGGGACACACTGGGGGGGCACTGGGGGGCACTGGGACACACTGGGGGGGCACTGGGATGCACTGGGGGGGCACTGGGACAGGCACTGGGACGCACTGGGGGGGCACTGGGGGGCACTGGGGGGGCACTGGGACACACTGGGGGGGCACTGGGACGCACTGGGGGGGCACTGGGACACACCGGGGGGGCACTGGGACAGGCACTGGGACGCACTGGGGGGGCACTGGGACACACTGGGGGGCACTGGGGACACACTGGGGGGCACT
>NW_027636261.1:0-23801 GCF_903797595.1 Erithacus rubecula
AGGGCCACATGGAACCAAGATGTGCCCCTGTCCCAGGAGGTGGGGATTCTACCTAGACAGACAGTATCAGTGTGGGGCATGATTTAAAAAGAAAATTCCACCCCTCCACCCTGTGGGGCGTGCTCCTGCAAGCCTGGGAAAAGACACTCCACTCATTTTGTCAGATAAGGAATGGCCCTGGAATGATCTTCTTTTCCTGTACCCTCATTGGTTTAAATTCTACTGCAGTGTTCTCACCTTAATTCTTTCCATTGGTTGTCCTCCTCGACCCACCCCTTTGCAATCCTCTGCTCCTCACTACTGAACCCTGACCCTAAAGTCGACCCCTATCCTGGCATATAAAACCCATGACTCTACCCTCTTTCTTGTCTTGGTTCCTGGCTCAGTAAAGGATCCCAGGTTTTGCTAAACCAAGACCCGCCCTGTTGTCGTCTTTTCCTGTCGGTCATTAGTGGTTGCCTGAGGTCTGAGACTCCAGGCCCCAGGGGAGTTGTAGCGCCTCTTGCTGTGGCAGAATGCGACACCAAGGGGCAATTGTGATGCTGCAGGACCCCAAGGATACAAGAACGTGGAACAGGCCTGGTTGGCTGGGCCTCCTGGGGACTGCCTGACTGGTCCAGCTGACTTGCCAAGTTGGGAGTTATTTCTCATCAGCCCCTGTAACACTGGAGTTCAGTGTTTTTCTTCCTGTGGGAAAGAACTGTCCTTCTTCTCCAGGGGTTCATGGCAAAAATTTGGATTCCTCCTCCAAATTTGATTATATCCAAGGATTATTCCCATATGAAACCTGCCAGGACAGACAGTTCTGGCTGGCTTTGGCCTCTTGGGGGCCACCTCTCATCTGCCTTCAAAACACTGGGGGCCTCCTGTGCTTTTCTTCCCATAGAAAAAAAGGTGTTTCAAGTCCAGACATTCATGGCCAAAATTGGGAATCTGCCTCCAAAATTCTTTACATCCAAGGATAGCTATCAGGCAAAAGTTGCCAGGACTGTCTAGGTTCCCTTGGCTTCCTAAGGGCCTGCTCTCATTTGCCTTTGAAACACCGGGCCTCCCTACATTCTTTCCTATTGAAGAGAACTGTCCTTCATCCAGATGCCCATAGACAAAAGTGGGATTTGGCCTTCCAAATTCTGTCTGTCCGAGGATTCCTCCCTGACAACAGGTCTGGCTGGCCTTGACCTCCTTAGGGCTGCCTCTAATCAGGCTTTGAAACACTGTGGCTCTACCCTTTCCTTCCTACCTGTAACTGCTAGAGCTTGGGGTTTGCCCCAAGATGCCACAACAAGCCTAGATAAGATGTCCCATAAGGAACAGCTTCTCCTGGTGTCTCAGGCAGATTTCAGTCACAAGGTACTTGAATGCAAGTAAGCCTAAAGTTTAGGCCATTAGCTCTTATTGTGATTTTTGCTCAGCTCGCAAAGTACCTTCTTGTCCAGCAGAGAAAAAGAGATTGAGAAAGCTGCATGAAGGTTCTGTAGACACTTTATTTCTTCCACAAAGGGGTCCAGGCAGCAATCCAAATATATAAGGTACTAAGAGGGCTTTTGTAGGGTCATGGTGCCTTAGAAATGGACCAATAGTATAAGGGATTGTGAAACTGACCAACTATTAGGGATTTAGGTAAAAAGTGACCTATCACCTAAAGAAAACAGAAATGGGACCAAGTAAACATCACAAAGATATAAAGTGGGGGTCTGCAAAGGGAGTGAAATATTTCTAGTATTAGTCATTCTAAGGAAGCAATTTCTTATCTAAGGGATGATTTTCCAGGAAGACCCTCTCAAGGTTTTTCCTCCTTCCACACTATGGACAACTGTCTTTCCAGTCCATGAATCCATGGCTGAAATGGAATTCCACCTCCAAAGCTCCCCGTATATCCAAAGGTTGCTTTCAGACAAAAGCTTTAAGGACAGACAGGTCTGGCTTGCCTTGGCCTCTGCTGACTGCTTCTCATTTCCCTTCAAAACCCTTGGGTTCTGTGGTTTCCTTCCTATGGAAAAGAACCATCCCTCTTGTCCAAGGGCTCTTGGCCTCAAGCACTTGACCACTATCTAGGGACAAAGAAGCTCTGTGCTCAGTAGAGTGGAGACTGAGCACAGCAGAGGAGAACCCTGGGAGAGATTGAAGGCTGGTTTCAGAGATGGTGGATCCTTTTGACATCGTAGAAAACAGCCCGAGAAAGAAAGGATTCATGCCAAGGGCAACTGGGGACAACCAGACTAGAAAGAAAGAAAAAGAAATTTCCCACCCAGGACAGTGTTGTGGTGCAGCATGTCCCCCAGGAGTCTGGAGCAGCCCAAGTCTTTGTGTGGCCAGGCAGAGGCAGGCAGGATGCAGAGATGACAGCAAAGGAAGGGGCAGCAAGGTGGGGCAGGTGGGGGATGCCGACAGCCTGCAGGGACAGAGGCACAGGGAATGGACACTGTAGGACAGCCTGGGCTGCAGAGGGCACAGGGATGGGCAGCAGCTGAAAGGCCCTGCCAGAGTCAACTGCTGCAGCACTTGGGCCATGGCTGCTGGCCCTGGGCCTGAGGCCAGCAGGGGACAAGTGAGCCTGGCTGTGCTGGGGCCTCATTGCCTCCTTGTCCCTGCTCAGCAGCCTGACAGGGGCCACTCCATGGTCCTGCCCTGGGCACTGCACATCCCCAGAGCCCAGTGCCCCGGGAAGAGCCCTGAGCAATGAGGGAGGGACAGGATGTGCCTTGCCAGGGGCTGGGGCTCAGGCCTTGGCCCTTTACATTCCTGAAACACATCCAGCTGTGCTCAGCACCAGAGACACCTTTCGCTGCTTTGTCTCCATCTGCCATCAGTGCCTCCAGTGTTCTGCTCTAACTGGGACATGGGGACACCTTCTCAGTCCTGTCCCTCACTGGGATCTAGTTAAATATGAGAACCTTCAGTGCTTCAATCTCACTTGGAGCTCTTGAGAAGGTTTTTGAGCACACTCTCTCAGGGACTGAGTCTGATGCCAACAGCACCAAAGCTCTGAGAGGGTGATTCAAGTCCTTTTGCTGTGCCTGTGCTGCTGAGCTGGGCCAGGCTCCAGCACAGAGGCAGCTCCTGGCAAGGGCAGCATTGCAGAGAGACAGCTCTGCCCAGGAGCAGCTCCTGTGACCGCCCAGCAGGGCTGGGGCACTGCCAGGGCATGGCAGGGACACTAGCAGGGCACAGGCAGAGCTCACAGTGCTCAGCACTGGCAGGAACTGTGTCATGTCCCAGAGGAGGCTGTGGCACAGCAGCACCTCTGTGGCTGTGTCATGGAGCCAGAGAGCAGCTGTGATGTCAGAAAGGGGCTGTGTGACAGCACAGGGTGTGTTGTGTGAGGTCACAGATTGGACTGTGACATCACAGAACAGGCTGTGATATTGCTGAGTGGGCTGTGACAGCGCTGGACGGTTGTGTGACACCATAGAGAGGGCAGTGAGGTCACAGAGGAGACTGTGCCATCATAGAGGGTGGCTCTGTGATATCAGAAAGCAGGCTGTGACATTACAGAGCAGCTGTGTGATGTCCCAGAGAAGGCTGTGGCATCAGAGAGTGTGTTCTGCCATCACAGGGTGGCTATGTGACATCAGAGAGGGGCTGTGACATCCTGGAGCAGGATGTGACATTACAGAATGGCCGTGTGACATCCCAGGGCAGATTGTGTGACATCACAGCAATGACTGTGACCTCGCAGATCAAAGAGGCTGTGTGACATCACAGGGGCTATATGACATCACAGGGCAGTGTGACATCACAGGGGCTATATGAATTCACAGGAAGTGCATGACATCACAGGGGCTGTGTGACATCACATAGATTGTGTGACATCATAGGGACTGTGTGACATCACATGGCTGTGTGACATCACAGGGGCTGTGTGACATCATGGGGTGTGGTGTGACATCATATGGTGCTTTGTGACATCACAGGGGCTGTGTGACATCATAGGGTGCTGTGTGACATCACATAGCTGTGTGACATCATAGGATGCTGTGTGTCATCATAGGGTGCTGTGTGACATCACAATGACTGTGTGACATCATAGGGTGCTGTATGACATCATAGGGTGCTGTGTGACATCACAGGGCTGTGTGAGGTCATTGGGGAGGTCACTCTGCCCCGTTCCCCCCTCACAGTCCAACACTGCTCGTGCACAGGGGGCTCCCCTGTCCCCCCAGGTCCCCCCGCCCCTGGTTCCGCAGCCTCCCCCAGAGGATGTTCCATGAGACCGACCCCAGAGCCTGACACGGGGACAGGGGCCGGGCCCTGGGGGTGGCACAGGGGGACAGGGACCCCCCGGCAGCGTCCCTGTGTCCCAGGGCCAGAGCCTGGGCCAGGGCTCCTTCACCCTGTTATAAGCCAGGGGCTGAGAGCATTTAAAAAATCCCCAGCACGTGATCAGCAAAAACCAGATTTAATGTTAAGCTACAGCACAACAAAGTTCCTTGGCAAGAGTCACCCTACTCCTGGACTGGACACTTCAGGCACACCAAGGAAACAATGCAACAACAAAAACAAACAAAATCCAGTCAATCAAACCAGAAATGAACCGAGAATTGTCCGTGTATGTGTGCTCAGGTGGGTGTGACAAAAGGACAGTGAGGGCAAGGATAAAAGCAATGCAGCCTCAAAGCCTAACAGAGTTCAAACTTAACAGGACTTAACTTACACTTTAACCTTAACTTATACTTTGATCTTCACAATTTAGCAGAAGAACTGCACTTAACAGTATTTAACCTAACTTTTAACTGATGACTATAACAATTTAACAGAGGAATAACACTTACGAGTATTTAACTCAGCTTATAAGTTATATTAAACTTAACTTAGGAAAAGAACAATACTTAACACCATTTAACTCAGCTTACATCTTGTCCTGGGGTGACTTTATCATGTTGAATTGTATCCCCATCCATCTATTTAGCCCAGAAATAACTTTTGCACCTTTAAAACTAGATTTGAGAGTGAAGTGGGGGGAGAAGAAGAAGCAGAGGAATGTCTGAGGCAGTTGTTTTCAAAATATATAGATAAGAGCTTCAGCTTTCCTTCTCCTGACTGTGTTGTCTGCAGCATGGATGGGCAGTGAGAGGGAGCTCTCATCTGCTTTTTAGTCAGTATTTTTTTAGTTAGCTGAGGCACTGAAGTTCCCTGGACTGTGGTTTTTCTTTTTCTTGGAACTGTTCAAAGTTGTTCTGGACTGAAACCCCAGAAGAACACCGGGAGCTCACACCTATGACCCACTGAGGCCTGGGATGCTGCATTCCAGCACCAGAAGGACTGATAAGAGACTGAGTGAGCCGAGCTACACCCACAAAATGGACTTTCTTAATTTGCTATCTCTTCAGAACAGTGAGAGGTTTTATTGTTCAATATTTTTCCCTTTTTATGCTTGTCAATACTTGTTAAACAAATAGGGGTCTTTCCACTTTTCTCCAATGAAATCTTTTCCTGAAGCAGTAGGAGAAGGGGCTTGAATCTACTTTCTAGGGGGATCCCTTTTGGAGTTTCTCCCAAATTTGCCCTGAACCAGGACATATTTTAATGACCCAGGTAATAAAAACATGCTTGCATATTATGAAGTGTGCAAGTACTAAACCTGTGCCCCTTTTCAGGCAGACATCAGTTGTCTGCCCATGAACAGGCAGTGCCACTTGTAGGGCCCCAGTACCCTGAGAGCCGAGCTGGGATTGGCATCTCTCAGAGAGGAGCTGAGGGAGAGCAGAGCACCTTGCAAGCTGCAGGTCCCTGACAGCCCAGGAGGGCTCCTGTCCCATAAACATCTGCTCTGCCCCATTCTGAAATAGCGACCAGATTCCTGTTCCTCAAACCCAGCATCCTTCACATCTTCTGGAAGATCCCTCCAAGTCCCCAACCATACCTTTGTTCAACATGTTTATTTTTACTCTAGCTTTGGATGCTTGGGAAAGACAAAGAGAAATGCAAAGAAAATCTAGGCCACCATGAACCAGGAGGATGTGGAGCCCCCAGCCAGGTGCCTTCTCAACATGGATCAGCAGCACCAGGACTCAGCGGGGCTCTGCTCACCGGGAGTCACTGGGGATCATCCAACACGGGTCCTGCCATGGGGGATGGAGCTGGAGCAGCGCATGAAACTCTTCCCGCACTCAGGGCACTCACAGGGCTTCCCTCAGTGGACACTCCGTTGGTGTTGGGTCAAGGTAGAGCCCCTTGAGAAGCTCTTCCCACACTCAGGACACTCATAGGGTCTCTCCCAGGTGTGGATAAGCGGGTGCCTGACAACGACAGAGTGTAGGTTGAAGCCCTTCCCGCAGTCATGATACTCATAAGGCCTCTCATTCATGTGAGTGCGATAGTGCAGGAGGAGAGGGGGATGGCTCTGAAACGTCTTCCTGCATTTATCACACTCGTAGGGGGTCTCCCCAGTGTGGCTCCTCTGGTGCGCAGTCAGGTTTGAGCTGTCTCTGAATCTCTGCCCACACTCCCCACACTCATAGGGCTGTTCCCACATGTGGATTCTGTGGTGTTGGATGAGGTTGCTTTTCACACTAAAGCCCTTCCCACATTGTGAGCACTTGTGGGGCTTTTCCCCTTAATGAAGCTGCTCACGCAGCCCCAGCTCCAAGCTCCGGCCGCCTCCCCGGCCCGGGCTGGCTCTTTCCTGCTGGGATCCCCGGGCTGTGCATTTGCAGCCCCTCCTGCTGCGGGATCTGCGGGGCTTTTCCTCCCCGTTGCATTCCTGCGCCGTGGAGCCGCTGCAAACGGCCTCTTGCCCGAGGCTGTGCCGCGGGGATTTGTCCTCCCTGCTGTCCGTGCTCAGCTCCTTGTCTGGGGGAGGAAGGACAAGGAGAGGATGGGATTTGCCTCCGTGCCAGAGGCAAGAGCAAGGAGATCTCCCCAGGGCTGTGCTGCAGCCAGGGCTGTACTGGGCTGGGAGATGGAGCAGGACACAGGGGGAAAGAGGCACTGACTTCATCCTCACCTGCCTGGGGCTTCCGGGACATCTACCTCTTCCTCATGGCCTCCTCAGGCTCCTTGGTACCGAAGTTTGGGAAATCCTGGTTTGGAGGGAAAACAAGGGCTGAGCGTGTTGGGTTTGATGGTGGCGCTGCCCAAGGGCAGCTGGAGAAGTCAGATCCCCTTTCAGCCTCGGGGGCCCAGAGCCCGCTCAGCACCAACCTCCCGCACCCCTCCAGGCTGCCGGGGGTCCCCCGGCTCCGGGATCGCTCCTCTACGCTCTTCCCACTCCGGGGTTCCTGCCTTCCCCCCTGGCTCTGCCGGGGATCCCCAGAGCCGATATCACCCTCTCACCGCCGATACCGGGCCATCGCCACGTGGGAGCCCTTAGTATCCCTCCAGGGGCATTTCCAGCTCTTGCAAGATCCAAACATCCCCTGAACCACAAAATAAAAGCCTCCTGGAGCCCCCCCATGATGGATTTGGGACGAGCTCCCCCTCCCCGCTCACCTGCGGGTTTTTGGGGAGCGATGCTGCCGGACCTGGGGAAGCTGCGGATGAGGAAAGTGTGCGGTCGCAAAATCGCTCCTCCTCTTCCTCCCGCTCCTCCTCTGCTCCCAGCCCGGCCCAGGCAGATGCCGACATCCAAAAGGAGCCGCGCTCTGCGCTGGGTGGTTACAAAGCGGCTGCGACCTGCACTTTCCCTGCCAGTGTTGCTCTTACTGGGAGCACTGGGAGGGAACTGGGAGCAAAGAGTGCCCGGAGGCAGCTGCAGCCGGTGCTGGGTGGGTCCAGAGCCGAGGGCGTGGTTATGCAAATCCAGGAGCGATCGCGTGCTGGGATTGGTGGGCAGGAGCCGCGCGGGGTTTACGCGGTCACATGAGCAGCATGAGGGGAATGGAGCAATGGCGGCGGCCGGTGAGAGGGGACAGGGAGCGGGAATAGGGACATGGAGTGAGAATGGGGACAAGTAATGGGGACAGGCAATGGAGACAGGCAATGGGAATGGGGTCAGGCAATGGGAATGGGGAGAGGGATCGGGAATGGGGACATGGATCGGGAATGGGGACAGGGAGCGGGAATGGGGACAGGCAATGGGAATGGAGAATGGCAGTGAGAAGGGACTGGCGAGGGCAACGGGCTGCTGTGGCCAGCTGGGCAACTGTGAGCAATGCCCAAAGCCTTGTGCTCTCTGCAGCTGGCCAAGGGCAGCAGCAGGGCTGAAGGGTTCGTGTGGCACTGAAGCGCGGAAAATAAACTTCACAACCTGTAAAGTTGTGGAGTAGGTACGTATTTTATTCAGCGCTGGACGCAGGGGGAGAGCATCCTCCCAAATCCTGCGTACCGTACATGCTTCTAACCTTCTATTTATCTAGGAAGTCCATGCATATTCTAAATCGCCTATACATATTGATTATCTGCCCCGCCTGTTTCCCGCTTCATATGGAGATTAGTTGCATATTCATTGCGGCTGCGTAGTTAATTGAGTCGGTGGTCTTCAAATGAGTCTGTGGGCGGAAAATGATGAAGTAACAGTCTTCCTCACTAGTTGAACTTTTCACCTTGTCTTTCCACGCATGCGCTTTTAGCCTCTTGGTCGTGATATTTTGCAGACTTTGCACTTTTACAAAGAGGGGCCCCTTTCCTTATACATCAGGGGTCTTCTTATCGTGCATTCCTTTTCCTTATAAGCACACAGTAACTGATACCTATACATCAGGGGTCTCTTGTTGTACATTCTTTTCCTTATAAGCACACAGTAACTGAAAACATATGTTCTACTCCTCATTCTATTTAACCCTTAAATCCCCTGTTTCAGTCCCCCCTTTTCTAGAAAATTAGTAAATTCTTTTACTTAATACAAGATTTCTTTTTCTACATCCTTACGATATGTATCTCTTAATGCCTTCCCATGTACTCTCGACAATGAAGTTAGTATTGCCATCCGTTGTAGCATCTTCCAATTCCAAATAAGTAGTACAAAAGACAGCAGTAAGCTTAGGCTAACTAAAACCAATAACACATTTACTGGATGACATAATGTATTTAAAATTCCAGTTGCAGTTGGGGACCACCCGAAAAGGGCATCCCACCAATTGTGGCTTGCATCCTTCTTAACCCTTTCTAAGACTCTATTTATTTCTTGGATATCATGGTGAACAGTGACTAAAGTCTTTTTCCCACTCTCTTTGATTTCTTCCAAAATTTTTGCTAAGTCTTGATGTTTTACCAATTGCTTTACCAATGTGAGGTTCATTCCAATGGGCGTAGGTGACAGTTTGTGGTATGTCGTGTAGTTAGACCTTATCAGCTGGTGGGATGTAACTGGTGACGAATATGAAAAATCACATCCCATAATTTTAACGAAATTACAAATACAGACATTAGAGTTATTCTTAACAGGCAGGGTTACATTCTCGTTGTCTATGTTTACAAAAACACAAGTGGTTCTTAAACATACACATCCTTGACCAGTATATATAAGTATAGTCTTTTGATCAGCATCTGGATGAATTTCAAAGTGGCATACACCCTGCTCGGTGTCAAGGCATACGTCTTGAGCATCAATTGTATTGCTTTCACAGATAAACCCTTGTTGTTCTCGAGTAACACAAGATTCTATATTCACAGTTTGCCATTTCCCATTTACTGACCGGGCCCACGCCCTATGCTCTGAGGGGTACAACACCGTCCCCTCATGATTGAGTCCCAATGCAATGATGGGGTGAATAGCATAAACTGTAGCATTACGTATGGTAAGCACGAAGGTAGTGGCCATATTAGTAACAGGATCATAGGTGAAATTTACTAGAGTCCACCAGGATTGGAATTTTCTTTCAAAATCATTAGCGTTGTCCCAAACAACTTTTCGGACCTCAATTGGAAAAGTGCCTTCATTCCCTTCTCTTATAGCCAAGGCAGCTGCGGATTGAATCCATAACTGCGCTTGTACACAACTGAAAGCTAAAGACACATTATCTTGAACCGTGCTAAGTGCGTCTATTATTAACTTATGGTCCTGGTCCTCAGCCTTTTCCCAGTTCGGTAATACCTTTGAAACCTGCCACTGGCTATTTCCTAATGCCAATAAGGATGATTGTAGAGGTTGCCTCAGTTTTGTCAAATCATCTGTTGCAGTTGTTAACTTATTTGCTAGTATTTCAGAGTCAATTCCATTCAATATTCCTAACCCTGTTCCAAACATTCTCGTTAGATCTCTTTGCATCCTATTCCTAAGGTATACTTGCTTCTGTAACCATGTTGTCCACCCTTCTAGGGATGGTTTTAGGAAGGGGGAACAGGCTGGTTGAATCTCTGAAATATTGGTTTGTATTAGCAATTCAACACGCTTGAGAGACCATTCTGGATTGAATAATAATTGCTGTTGTCCTGTATTTCTCACTATATATGGGCCTACCTCATAAATCATAAGTTTAAGTTACTCTGAGTCTGAACCTGAACAGGTTCAGTTATGGTATTTATTCTAAATTTAAATGAGAGCCCAAGATCTCTATAAGCCCAAAGGCATACCACCTCAACAGTCTGATCTAATGTAAAATTATACCAACACTGTGGCCCACTGTGTTGTTTACAAATCTCATTATGTCCGCCTGCAGGGGGAGATGAGACACTGATTTTAGTTGGTTTCTCATGGTTAGTTCCATTAATCATTCGACATCCTACTCTGATGGTCTCTCCCACAGTCCCTTGAAGTGACCACAACCCTTGTTTCTGCCACTCGTGCTTTTCATATACCTGGTTTCCATGCATGACTACAGTTGACAGGTTCAAATTTTGTACCTTCCCCATATATCCGGTAGACCGGACAAAAGCCTGGGACCAAAGCCATTCAACATCACTCTGGCTAAAGGTACTTTCCAATTCTTGGAATATAATTATATTTACAAACAAAACAATTAAATTTCTACATCCTGAATCACCAAACACCCTTAACTGTAATATGCTCATTTTGTTCGTGTAAACTTGAGCTTTAGTCTGTTATCACCAGATATTACTTTCCAAGGAGCTTCTGGAGCTTTCTTCACCCGAGAATGGTGGATCCAAGCGCTCTGTTCCTTGATCTTAATTGCAGTGAAGGTAGTAAGTAGCACCTGGAATGGTCCTTCCCACTGTGGTTCAAGGGTTTTTTCTGTAAAAGACTTAACATATACATAATCTCCAGGCTGTATATTATGCACTGGTCCATCCAGACCTCTGCCCCGAGTTCCAGCCACATGTTTTTCAATTTTTCTGAGCTGTTTGCTCAAAGCCACCATATAGGTGGCCAATGTCTCCTCTCCGACTTGGGTAGAATTTCCCTTTTGCACTCCATATGGCCTCCCGTAAAGCATTTCAAAGGGACTTAACTTTTCTTTAGTCCTTGGCTTAGTTCGAATTCGCATCAATGCCAATGGGAGTGATTGGGGCCAGGGCAAATTAACTTCTTGTCCTAACCTCACAATTTGCTGTTTAATTAAATGATTCATTTTTTCTACTTGGCCACTTGACTGAGGATGATAAGGGGTGTGAAGTTCCCAATCTATGCCCAAGTGGCGACTAATTTGTTGCACTATTTTTGAAATAAAGTGTGGTCCTCTGTCTGAGGATATAGTGGCTGGAACTCCAAAGCGTGGTATTATTTCTTGTAACAGCACTCTAGTTACCTCCCGGGCTTTGGCAGTTCTAGTTGGGAAGGCTTCTGGCCACCCTGAAAAGGTATCTGTCATCACCAATAAGTATCTATACCCCCCTTTTCTTGGAAGTTCTGAAAAATCAATTTGCCACTGCTGCCCAGGCCCCTGGCCTCTTCCAATTTGACCAAGTTTTGGTTTAGGGGTATTCTTAGGATTAGTCTGGAGGCAAAGGTCACACTGCCGAGTAACCTGGGTAACAATAGCATATAAATTTCTGGCAGTAATCTTTTCAATTAGATGGGTATATAGAGCATCTGCTCCCCAGTGTGTTTTCTGATGTTCCTTTTTAACTAGGGACCATAGTATGTGGGAGGGGACAACCAGCCTCCCTTCTGTAGTGACAGCCCATCCTTCCTCATTATATGTTCCTTTCTGATCCTCAATTAATTCCTTATCCTTTTTATCATATATCGGCTTACCTTCAAGGGATATCTGTCCATCTGGAATTAAGGTTGCCTCAATTATTATCTCACCCTTGGCTGCCTCTTTTGCCTCTCTGTCCGCCAGCTCATTTCCTTCTTCCAATTCTGAGCTCACCTTCTGGTGTGCTCTAATGTGCATAATTGCTACCTTCTCAGGCATCTGGACTGCTTCCAATAATCGCATTATTTCTTGTGCATGTTTTATGTTCTTTCCTTGTGAATTTAACAGTCCTCTCTCTTTCCAGATAGCTCCATGTGCGTGCACAACCCCAAATGCATATCTTGAGTCTGTATATATATTTATTCTTTTCCCTTTTGCCGTTTCCAAGGCACGAATCAGGGCAACTATCTCAGCCTTCTGTGCAGAGGTATCTATTGGCAAAGGTCCAGATTCCAGTACCTCTTTACTGGTGGTAACTGCATACCCAGCATATCGCTTCCCACTGATGACGTAGCTGCTTCCATCAGTAAACCAGGTTTCTGCATCGTCAAAAATGGTGTCCTTCAAGTCTGGTCGGCTGGAGTAGGTGGCTTCGATAGTCTCCAGATAATCGTGGTGTACTGGTTCTCCTTGATTTCCACTGAGAAAAGAAGCTGGGTTGACAATATTAGTCACCACTATTTCCACATCATCTTGTTCCACCATAATAGCTTGGTATTTCAAGAACCTTTGTGGGGGAAAGCCAGTGCCCCCCTTTTACCTCTAATACTGCAGATACTGTGTGAGATACTAATACAGTCATTTTCTGGCCCAGGGTGAATTTGCGTGCCTCTTGAATATTCATCACAACAGCTGCCACCGCTCTGAGGCACCCTGGCCATCCTTTGGCCGTTGCATCCAGCTGTTTAGAGAAGTAAGCAACTGCCCTTCGGTATGGCCCTAGGTTCTGTGCTAGTATTCCCGGGGCAATCCCCTGTTTCTCATGGGAGAACAAAAAGAATGGTTTACTTACATCAGGAAGTCCTAGGGCTGGGGCTGACATAAGAGCATCCTTTAATCGACGAAAGGCTTGGGTGGCTTCTTTAGTCCACTTGAGATCTCTGCTGCCATTTGCCATAAGCATGTACAAAGGTTTAACAAGCAACCCATAGTTGTAGATCCACAACCTACACCACCCTGTCATCCCTAAAAAGGTTCGCAGTTCCTTTATTGTCTGGGGTTGTGGAGTTTGGCATATTGTTTCTTTACGATTTTGCCCCAAGGTTCGTTGTCCAGCACTAACTTCGTACCCCAGGTAGATAACCTTCTGCTTCACCACCTGAGCCTTTTTCTTTGATACTCTATACCCTTGGAGTCCCAAAAAGTTTAAGAGACTCACCGTCCAGGCCACACATGCTTCTTCCGTCTTAGTGGCTATTAAAAGATCATCTACGTACTGCAGCAGCCTTCCTTCTTCTGGGGGGGCCTCCCAAGCCTCTAAGTCCTTAGCAAGCTGCTCTCCAAACAAAGTAGGAGAATTTTTAAACCCTTGGGGAAGTACTGTCCATGTGAGTTGAGTTCTCCGTCCAGTTTTAGGATTTTCCCATTCAAATGCTAAAAATTTTCTGACTGGCTTCATGGAGAGGGAGGCAAAAGAAGGCATCTTTTAGGTCTAAAACAGTAAACCAAGTAAACTCTGGTGTTAAGCATGTTAATAAAGTATATGGGTTTGCCACTACTGGATAAAGATCTTCAGTTATCTTATTAACAGCTCGCAAATCTTGCACCACCCTGTATGACCCATCAGGTTTCCGAACGGGTAAAATAGGAGTATTAAAATCAGATTGGCATTCTTTTAGTAATCCTAGTTGTAAAAAGTTCTCAATCACTGGCCTAATTCTTTCCCTGTCTTCTTTTCTCAAAGGATACTGCTTGATCCTAACTGGTTGTTTCCCTTCTTTAAGTTTAATTATTATAGGAGGTGCGTTTTTCGCTCTCCCTGGCACATTGGAAGCCCATACTCCGGGGAACACCTGACTAATTATTTCTTCTCTAATTTCTTCTTCAATTTAAATGATTGTCAATATTAAACTCAATACTTGTATATATTGTTCATCATTTACCTCCAAAGTAATCTCCCCATTCTTAAATACAATGGTCGCTTGTAATTGTTCCAATAAGTCTCTTCCCAGGAGCGCCTTTGGGGAATTTGGCATGTATAAAAACTTATGAGTGCCCCATTGTTTCCCAAATTTATATTTCAGAGGTCTACAAAAATAAGCCTTTTCAGACTGGCCAGTGGCTCCTTGTACCGTAACATAATCTTTTCCCACAGGCACCAGGGCCTTATTCAATACTGAATATGTTGCTCCTGTATCAATTACAAACTCTACTTCCTTTCCCTCCTCCCCCAGTTCCATTGTTATAACCAGGGGATCTGCTGGGGGTCGATCTCCCGGTCCCCTTCAGTTTCCTTTTGCATATGCAATCACGTCTTTTTTCTTGTCTCTCCTCCGTTTAGGGCATTCATTCTTCCAATGCCCAAACTCTTTACAAAACGCGCACTGATCTTTACTCAACTGAGGTGGGCCCCCTTGTCCCCCTCGTCGACCTTGCCCACGACTTTGTCCTCCTATCTCTTCTCTCACCACTGCCACCAATTTCCTCACATTCTGCTTATATCCCTCTTCTCTATTGCTAAATACTCTCCACGCCTCATCTAGTAAATTCTCTAGATTTCTTGCCTCGGGCCCTCTTATTTTTGAAGCTTACGCCTAATATCCCCCGTAGATTGACCCAAAAATAAATTCACTAGTTGTTGAATCCCCACCTCTGCTTCAGGGTCCAGAGATGTATTGCGGCGCATTGCATCCCTTAATCGATCCAAAAATTCAGATGGTGTTTCAGAGGGACCTTGTTTAACAGCATATAGTGCTGACCAATTTATAGTTTTAGGTATTGCCCGTTCCATCCCTTTTGCTATCCATTCTTGGTAGCTTTCTAACTTCTGCATTTCTGCTGTCCTGTTTGGATCCCACTGTGGATTCTGGAGGGGAAAATAGTCCTTTGTATCCAATTGCTGGGCTTTATAATAATCCTCTGCTAGATCTCCTGCTGTTTTCAGGATTAATTGCTTTTCTGTTTCAGTTAATGCATCCAGCAATAATTGCATATCAGACCAATCTGGATTATGTTGTTTTATAATATACCGCAAACGCTTTGCTGTAGTTATTGGGTCACTACGGTAGTTTTTAGCAACTTTTTCCCATGCTTCTATATCAATAGTAGAAAAGGGTATTTTTACTAGAACCCTCCCTCCTTCTGGTCCCACAGCCTCTCTCAAAGGGAATTGTAGCACCTTATTTCTCATCCTAGAAGACACAGGGCTTCTGGGAGGAGAATGGGCTAGACCAGGTAGTTCTTCTGAATCATCCTCTCCCTCTCTCCGAGCTCGAGGAGGAGATTTGAATAGGTCACTCATACCCTGTTCCTGCATATCCAAATTGTGCATTTTGTCTAATCTGGTACACCGCTCACCTATATCACATGCTGAACAACACCTTTCAAGTTTCCCTTTATTTGCTTTCCTTTCCTTCTCAAGGGCTAGAACTAAAGGGTCAGAGGGTGCCTTAATCCCACAGTCTCTCTGCCATTCAGGGTGGTTTCGGAGAGAGAAGAACATGTCACAATAGGAAACCTCACTCCATTTGCCCTCTCTTCTTAAAAACAACATTAGTTGCAACAGAGTATCATAATCTAAAGTCCCGGTAGGTGGCCACCTTAGTCCGTGGTCTAGTCTGTACAGTGGCCACCACTGGCTACAATATTTAATTAGGGTGGATTTATTTTCAGTGCCGCCAGTTCCTGCAACTTCTTTCCAATGTGCTATAATACACCCTAAAGGGCTGGCTTTAGGGACTTCTGTGCTCTGTGTAGATCCCATTCTTCTCTTTTCGTCCCCTGCCCACTTTACACCTAAGCTACACCTTACTGAACTTTAAAATTTCTTTCCAATCCCCTTCCCACACACAATACCAACTGCTAGATCAGTCAATTTGTTTCCTCTCTCTATCTGGCAGTCTACTAGGTTCACAAACTCCCAAGGATCACGCCCAAACCATTGAAAAGCGGACCCCCTTTTTCACTCTTCTCAGTACGCAAACGAAGCACACAATGCACCAACACGGCACGCTCACTCTTGTACAAACACAGCACACTTATTATTCATACTTTCTACCAACAATCATTATATTCTCAGCACAGCTACAGTCCCGCTCGCATCACGCCGCACATTACACAATTCTGCCTTTCTGAAAAGAATACCCCACACTTACTCCCCTCCTGGGTACGTCTCACTCAGTCACTCACCTCACTCGCAATGTCCGGACTCCAACACACACACCACCTGGGAACAGGAATCCACTCGACCCGCGTTCTAGGGTCGCTCCGCGGCTGCTCTATCAGTCAGCGAATTCCTTCACCGGCCCCCCTCCTCCCTTCTCGACCCGGAGGTTAAGGGAATGGAGTGGCCCTACCGGTGTCCCTCTGCCGGTAACTCCACCGGCCCGCTGCTTGCAAGCCTGACCTCCACAGGGACTTTGTTGTACGCAGGACGTCTCCTGCGATTTATCAACAGCCCTCCAATCACGCGTGCATATGTCTTACAAACCCCCCAGAATTAATACGTACCGTTTCATCCGCCAGCCAGTGGTTTTTTCTGTCGCTGCAGTAAGCGAGCCGGGGTCGGCGTCTCCTCCAGGAAATCCCGGGGCGCGCCGTGGAGTCGTCCGGCCCTCAGCTTGATCCCGCAGGCAGACAGGAAGGTCCCATATGGGGTGCCAAATGAAGCGCGGAAAATAAACTTCACAACCTGTAAAGTTGTGGAGTAGGTACGTATTTTATTCAGTGCTGGACGCAGGGGGAGAGCATCCTCCCAAATCCTGCGTACCGTACATGCTTCTAACCTTCTATTTATCTAGGAAGTCCATGCATATTCTAAATCGCCTATACATATTGATTATCTGCCCCGCCTGTTTCCCGCTTCATATGGAGATTAGTTGCATATTCATTGCGGCTGCGTAGTTAATTGAGTCGGTGGTCTTCAAATGAGTCTGTGGGCGGAAAATGATGAAGTAACAGTCTTCCTCACTAGTTGAACTTTTCACCTTGTCTTTCCACGCATGCGCTTTTAGCCTCTTGGTCGTGATATTTTGCAGACTTTGCACTTTTACAAAGAGGGGCCCCTTTCCTTATACATCAGGGGTCTTCTTATCGTGCATTCCTTTTCCTTATAAGCACACAGTAACTGATACCTATACATCAGGGGTCTCTTGTTGTACATTCTTTTCCTTATAAGCACACAGTAACTGAAAACATATGTTCTACTCCTCATTCTATTTAACCCTTAAATCCCCTGTTTCAGCACAGGCAGCCCGAGCTCTGGAGCCCTCTGGCCCCCGTGGCAGAGGCAGCCCTCAGGAAGTGTTCTGGGATTGGGGTCAGGGACTGGGAATACAGAAAAAGTAATAGTTGAGAGAATATGGGCTGAGGATTAAGAATGGCAAGGCAGCAGGGATGGGAACAGGGAACACAAAGGGAATATGGGAATAGCACTGGGAATGGGAATATGGAGTAGGAGAGAGAATATGGAATTGGAAATATGGGACAATACAAGAATGGGAACAGGACAGGGTATATGGAACTGGGAATATGGGAACAGCAAGTGGGCAGAGAATAAGGGACAGGGAGCGAGAATATGGGAATGAGACTGGGAATGGGATCTGAACTGGGAGGAGCACAGGACAAAGGTGGGGTGACATGAGAATGGGCTGGGGCCAAGGAAGTGACAGCGGGGAGAGGGGGATCCTGGACAGGGAACAGTGGAAGGTAGGATGGGGGGCATAAGCACAGGTCCAGGGCAGGCAGTCCTTCATCAGCTGCCCTAAAACTTCCACCAGGGTCTCACAGCGCAGCCAGAGCCGCTGGAACTGGGGTGCCCAACGCCCTGAGAAACCCCCAGGTCCCTCCCAGAACCCCTCAAATCCCTGGAACCAAACGTCCCCCACATCCCCTGGAAGATCCCCCCATGTTCCCAAGCAAGTCGTTATTAAACATCTCTATTTTTACCCTGGTTTTGGGTGTTTGGGAAGGGCAAAGAGAAACGCAAAGAAAATCCAGGCACGGGAAGGATGTGGAGCCCCCAGCCAGGTGTCTTCCCAACAGGGATCAGCAGCAACAGGGCTCAGGGGGGCTCTGCCCACCGGGGGTCCCTGGGGATCATCCAGCGCGGATCCTGCCATGGGGATGGAGCTGCAGAAGGGCACTGTCTTGGTTTGACAGACAGGTGTCTGCAAAGGAGCTCTGGAGCTTCTCTTGAAACCGAAAGTGTAAGCTCCTTCCCTCTAAATTATTATGACTTGGAAATTAAGGAGCTCCCTGGAAAACATATGGGATTTAGAATAGCAGTTTTTCACTGGGAAAATGAAAATAAAAGTATACTAATATAAAGACCAAAACACTGGCAAGGTCAGAATACAGCCTGTAACCCTGTTGTTCAGGGTGTTGGTTACAGTCTGAATAATGGTACCTATAGTTTTCTTGGAGTGACAGATTTTGTGAAAGTGGTTTTGTTGAAGCAATGATTTTGGAGAAGGGTGTAGTTACTTTTTAACATCTAGAGGTGATGAAGATAGGCCTGGTCTTTTTCTGGGAATTTACTGGGAAATGTTGCTCTGATGTTTCAAATTTCAGATTTTATTTAGGTAGGATATGCTTGGCTTTTCTCCTTGGATGGGGCATCTGCCATAAGGTAGAACTCCTTGTGGGGAGGAGTTTTGATGGATGGGTCATGGAAGAGATAAGAAGCCCTGCTCCACCTGGTTTCAGCAGATGCTGATAGAATGTATACTTCTGCTTGCATCTTGCATTGCAACTTAAGACGTGATCTACTCCTTATTCTATTACCATCTGCATCCTACCTTAATTAATACCTTCTTTTACCTCTGCTATATATTTTTATCCACAGTGAAACTTTACAGACAGTTCTCGCTTAAGATTAGGGTTTTTTTGTGGTACTCAATGGGTTTATTTATCTTTCTGCATTACCTAGTAAGTGTAACTAGGTTTTTGAGCAAAAACAATTGTACGGATTGGTTTGCCTTTGTTTGAGGTGGGCCTAATCTAAACAGTCTTGAAATACCTTTTATGTGTACTACAGGGACTTTATCCTCATCCACTGTGTGCAAGGCTTCAGACTGGGCAGGACTTGCTTGAGTGATGGACTCTCAGGTGTTGACTATTCAGGTGGCTTTTGTTAAGTTCATTTCTCAATTTTTGAATGTTTCCCTGCCAAGTGCCTTTAGGATAATTTTAAGTAGTCTGTTGTACTGTTCAACTTTCCTGGCAGCTGTTGTGTGATAAGGGATATGATCTATTTATTCAATATCCTGGTTTTTGGCTGAGGTGTTTCTAAGGCTGTTCTTGAAATGGGTCCTGTTGTCTGATGATTCTCTCAGGGGTGCTGTGTCTTTATAGGACTTGCTTTTTTGGGCTTCAGATGGTGTTTTGAGTAGTAGTGTGAGGTACAGGGTGGGTTTCTAATGATCTAGTGGTGGCTTCTACAATTGCGATCACGTAGCACTTGCCTTGGGGGGTTTGAGGCAGTGTGATGTAGTTCATTTGCTAGGCTTCTTTATACTTATATTTGGAATACTGCCCTCCATAATAGAAGGGCTTTATGGGCTTGGCTTGCTTGATTTTAGCACGTCTTACAGTTATGGATAACTTGAGAAATGCAATTTATAGTTAAATCTGCTTTTCAGTATTGTGCCTACTTATAGGTGGCATTTTTGCCTTGATGCCTTCAGGGACTGTTGGTCTATTGAGCTAGGAACAACTCTCCCTTATGTTGGCAATTTAAATTTATTTGTGACATCTCTATTTTTGCAGCTTGATCTACTTGCTCCTTGTTTAAGTGTTCTTTATTAGCCTGACTTTTGGGGACATGGCCATCTACATGATGGGCTCTCTATCATGGACTTTTACAGATAGTTTTTCTGAGTGGCAATGTTTTTCCACTCTTCAGCAGCCTCAATTGGTATTCCTTCATGTTGCTAGCTGGCCTTTTTTCACCTTTCTAGCTAACTCCACAGAGCATTGGTTACTATTTATGATTCAGTATAAAGGTAGAGCTTTGGCCAGTTCTCTCTTTCAGCAGTGTCCAGGGCCAGCTGAATGGCTTTGAGTTCAGCAAGTGCACTTGATTCCCCTTCTCCTTCAGTAGCTTGTGTGACTCGTCGTGTGGGGCTCCCTGCGGCCACTTTCCACTTCTGGTTCATCTCAAGCATGAGACAGAAACTGTCAGTGACAAGAGCACAGCGTGTTTCTTGTGCTGGTAGTTGGTTGTATGGTGGAGCTTTTTAGCCTGGGTTACTTGTTTCTGCTCCTTTTTGTTAGTGAGACTAAGGTTTTTTTCTTGTGGCTGGTTTGAATTATGTTTAAAATTTCAGGGTGATTTGTGTTTCTAATCCGGCCGTGCTGTGTGATGAGAGCAATCCATGGGCTCCATGTGGTGTGGGTGGCGTGGTGGGTAGAGGAGCCTTTTCTTTAAACATCCACCCCAGCACTGGGAGTCAGGGTGCCAGCAGGAGTTGTGCTTTTGTGATAATTTCTTTCAAGGTGGCTTGAACTTTCTTATTATAGGCAGATAACATTTTGCTGGGTTTTTGTTTTGTTTTTTGTTTTTTGGGGTTTTTTGTGTGTGTAGTTTGCTTCAGACTTTCTGTAACTTTGACTCTAGAATTCTAGTGCTCAGCCTCGAGTCTCCCCAGGCACCTTCTGCTAAAGGCTCCAGGACAAGCCATTGTCCTTGGCTGCAGAGTAAAGCACATTCCTCACCTCTGGTCCCATCCTGACTGGGCCAAGGGCAGTGCATGAGTGATTTTCTGCTTGGTCTGGGTGAAGGTTTGTTGCTGTTCAGGGCCACAGCTGGAATTGTTCTTCTTAGGGTGAGCAGGTAGAGAGGGCTCACAATGTGGCTGCACTCAGGAATGCATTCTCTAAAAACCTATGGCCCCTAGGAAAGCTTGTGTTTCCTTCTTGCTGCTTGGCGGAGACACTGTGATGATCTCATGGATCATTTCAGTGGGGATCTGGCTCTGTCCATCTTGCCACTCTACTCCCAGGAACTGGATCTCTCAGGCAGCTCCCTTGACTTTGCTCTTCTCGATGGGTAAACCTCCTTTCAGCAGAATCTGGATGATCCTCTCTCCTTTCTCAAATACTTTTATTGCCGTGTTCCTCCACACAATGATGTTATTGATGTATTGCAGATGTTTTGGAGCTTTACTCTTTTCCAGTGCAGCCTGGATCAGCCCGTGGCAGATGGTGGGGCTGTGTTTCCACCCCTGGGCCAGTCGGTTCCAGGTGTGCTGCACGTCCCTCCAGGTGAAAGCAAACTGAGGCCTGCACTCTGCTGCCAAAGGAATGGAGAAAAATGCATTGGCAATGTCAATGGTGCCACTTTGCTGCCTTGGGCTCCAGCTCCTCCTGGAGATCCAGCGTGTCCAGCACGGCAGCGCTCAGCACTGGAGAATCAACGACTGGGAGAGAGAGGGGGTCTACTGACTGCTGATGAGAATCCAAATTCACTCTCAGCTACATGTGCTTATATACCATTTTTAGGAAAACTGGTAATTTTTTTACCACATTGATTAGATTAAACACCACACAGACAAGCTTACATGTTTTGCAACATTTCTGTTTGATTCATTCTTCTTTCCTGTCACCAGTCTTGATGCAATGCTCATAGAGTCTTCAAAGCTCTGTTTGCTGTTGCCAAGGCATCTTGGTTATCAAGCTGCTTATGTTGATTAAATCCACAGTACTCTGTCTTAGCTCCCACAGAGGAGTCACTTCATTAAAGGCACAATATCCTACAGTCAGTTTCTATTGTCTGTCAGACTTGCCCACAGGTAAACTGGGGCTGTTGAAGGGAGAGTGGGTTTTACTGAGCACCCTTTGACTTTCTAGCCAAAATTTTATGGGTGGGGATAATGGCATCTTGATTCATCTTCTACTGCTGGCTGTGTGCTGTTGAGGTGGCAGTTGGTACTTGTTGCACTTTCACCTTCAGGAACCTCCTGTAGATGGGTTTTCTGATAGTCCAGGCAAGGTGTTTAATTTCTGAATTCTCTCTGCCTCTACAGCAGCTGTTCCAAAAGCCCACCTGAGTCCATTTGGCTCTTTGCAATAGCCATTCCAGAGGAAGAGTATGCCCAGAATTCATGGAGCCTCTGGGCCAGTCACACTGGGATGTTTCTGCCACCCCTTCCCAGTCAGGCTCATTTCAGCCTCCAGCAGAGTCAATTCCTGTGATCCCCCATCACCCCAGCAATGGAAACAGGTTCTGCCCTCACATGTCCCAGTGGCATTAGGGTACACTGTGCACCAGGATCAAGTAAAGGCTCTGATGTGCCAGGCCATTGGATCTGCTCCATCCAAAAGACCTGGCTGTCCTGTGCCTCTCCCTGGCTAGAGGCAGGGCCTCTCTCACCCTTGTTTTCATTTCCTTCCTGGGCATACAGACTAGAGGTTCTTTTAAGAGGATCCCACAGGTCATCTTCCTTTCTGCAATACCTGGCAGCTTGGTCATGGGAGGTTGAGGCTGCCTTCACTTGAGTGGAACTCCCTCTCTTAGTGCTTCTCTCCCTGAGTTGATGCACCCGTGCTGCCAGCACAGAAGGGGGTTTCTCATTTTGCCTTTTCATGATTTCCCTGTGGTTGTTCAAAAAGAACCACAGGTCAGCTCGTAGGGTGTACCCTCTCTCCCTAGCTGGGGGATGTTGGGCTCTGTCTTTGGGGCCTGTGACTGGCACTGATGCTGCACTGATCTTCCTCACCTCTTCCCTTATCTCCCTCATCTCTTCCTTAAACTCCTCTTTGAGCTCCTTAACCGCAGCAGGGACATGAGCCTGCATCAAGCCTTTGATCACATTCTCATAATTTCTGAGCTTGTTGGTGACAGAACCCACTGTCTCTGGGTTGTTATCAGCATCAATTGTCACAGTAAAGGTGTATTTGGATGGCCCCAGGTTTGCCAGATTCCACAACATCTGCCCTGTGCACCTGACCTTGTCAGGGTCATTGTCCTGCTGTCCACCCCTCCCAAAGAGCACCTCCAGTGCTGCCACTTCTCTCAGCTGCTGGATCCCTTCTTCAAGGCTCTTCCAGCACATTCTATGGTGGTGCTCCTGCATTCTCTCTCTGTGGACAAACCTCTCTCTCACACTCATTAAAAGCTGCTCCCAGAGGGAAAGGAGGCCCTGCTCCCTTAGTAATACCTAATCCACACCTCAGTCCTGGGTCAAGGCTCCCAAATTCCTTGCCTCTGAACCATCCAGTTGCACACCTGTACCCATGAGCTCCCACAGCTGAAGGAACCAGCTTGTATAAGCCTCACACCCCCATGGTACAATGTCTTTTTGCAGATTTCAGACTTTTATAAGATGAGGTCTCGGTGATGATCTCAACATTTGGCTCCCCTATGGGTTGTGAGGTCACTCCTTTCTTATCTTTATTGATGGGTGCTCTGATTTCATCTTAGATTTTTCCTATTTCCAGGGGCCACTGCTGCTGGCTGTGTCTGCCCCTGCGGTTCATCTGGAGCCTGGACGGTTGTAACATCTGTGGGTTCCACTGCTGCAGCATCAGACTGTCCCTCTGTGAGGCAGGGGGAGGGTTTCTCACCAGCTGGGGCAGTGTAATCCTTCAGCATATGGGAAAAGGAACAGTGTTTTAGTAGGAAAATTAAAATTAAAATATAGTAATATAAAAGACAGAGTACTG
>NW_027636260.1:0-23772 GCF_903797595.1 Erithacus rubecula
GGCCCCATGCCACCCACTGTGGACGTGGCCAGGGACAGGATGGCAGAGGGACCAGGCAGACACCCTGCAGCGGCCGTGCTCCATCCTCTGGGGCATCCCGGGGCTTTCCCTGCCTGGGGAGCGCAGGGCTGGCCTGTGTTCTCTGCACATGAACGGTTGATCTTATCCACAGGAAACAAAATCAGCATCCCCGTTTCCAGATGTCAGTTAGGAGGAGGCATTTGGCGCAACAAAGGCAGCCGGGCTTCTCGGTGGTGGCAGCTTTGGTCTGGCAGGAATCTTGTGCCATGTGGAATTTTAGCTGGCAGAAACCCACTCCTGGCTAAGGCCCCTGAATAGGAATGGTGGCTATTTTCCACTGGACAGTAATCTCACCATGCCAGTTTCCAGCTATCACTTAGGAGAAGGCATTTGACAGTCCAATGGCAGCCATGGTCCAAGGATATGGCAGCTTTGGTCTGGGAGAAATCCTGCGCCATATGGACTTTGAGAGGGCGGTAGCCCAGTCCCAGCTATGGGACCCTGATGGCTCTTTTCCATGGGAAACAAATCTAACGATCCCAGTTTCCTGATGCCAGTTAAGAGGAGGCTTTTGGCACTCCAACAGCACCCAGGCTTCTCGGTGGTGGCAGCTTTGGTCTGGGAGAAATCCTGCACCCTATGAAATTTTAGCAGGTGGAAGCCCAGTCTCAGTTAGAGGCCCCTGGATATCAACGATGGCTCTTTTCCATAGGAAACAAAACTCACCATCCCAGTTTCCTGATGTCAGTTGAGAGGAAACATTTGGTGCACAAAAGGTAGCCACTGTCCTAGGAGGTGGCTTCTTTACAGGGCACACACCCACAGATTTTTCTCTCTCGAGGCTTCAGAGAGTGCAGCCACACTTTGCCTTATTCCCTTCCCCATTGGCCAAGGTACTCGGAAGATGCAGCCTTCCCAACCCGTGTACCCCATATTCCCCCTTGAATCTGGCATTTCCCCTCAAAGTTCAGAAGTTCAGCCTTGTGCAGACTCTTGTCTGGTTCAGGAGCCAAGCTGTGTGGGTCCAGTAACAAACCTGCTGCCCAAAGCTAGTAGAAAATTTACAACCCATTCAGAGACCCTAACAGCCATCCCTTCACCCATGAAGTGATTTGTAAAGACATTAGCACACATCTTTCCTCTCACATTGATGTTTCCTCTGCTGCTAACAAACTTTTAAAGACAGCCTTTGGCCTGACCTCTCTGCTGTTGTAGTTCCATGCACAGAGGTTATTGTCTCTTCCCCCTTCCATGGGCAGGCCAGTGTTCAGCCATCTCCAGGACAGGAGGGCCCCACCCCACAGCACTGTGACGTAGGAAGACAAAAACCATCACTCCAAATGTCCCCCATTGTCCTTCTTCCCAGGCATGTGGCTCTGCCAGTGGGGTTTGCTGCTGGTTGCCACAGGAGAAAGAAGATTACTGTGATACTTTGGGGCTCAATGGAACCAAACATCCATTGTGACACTGCAGAGCCTCACAGAACCCAGAGTCCATGGTGACACAACAGGGCCTTGTGGAACCAAGGAGTCCAAAGGCCTAAAACAGATCTTGCATGGCTCTGCCTTGGAAAGAGAAACCTCCTTGGCACAGTCTCTTCAGAAAGAGAAAAGGAAGAAAACCCCTGTTTCCCTGAATGCTGCCAGATCTCCAACCAAAGCAGATCTCAGGTGATTGAGGACAGACAGGATGGGGTTGGGCAATGTGGAGCAAGGTTGTCCACACTGGATCATACCTCAAGGTAGAGCTTCTCTGAGCAGGCTAGATCTCCTGAAGAGAAAACCTGGGTCAATACCAATCACAGAACGCTGCAATCAACTCTGCTCTGAAGAGAAACAATAATAAAAGACACTCTTTAAAATAGGAACACTTATTTCTAAGAAGCTCTTTAAAATATTTCTCCATAGCTCTAGAAAAAAACTTTTCTAATCAACTGTGCTGGACCAGAGGGAAAGAAAAGCAGAGCCATGGTTTGTCAGGACTTACTTGATCCCAGTGAGCCCCGTGGTGCATTTGGTGCTGAGCCCTTGAACCTCAGGGCCTGAGAAGAGATTGCACAAACCTTTCCAGGAGCCCCAGTCAGAAGAAAAACCCAAAGTGTCTCAAAGCATTAATGGGTCCCACTGAGGTCCATCTCCAACACAGGCTTCTCATGGACTCCTTGAAGGTGAGAATTGGAGGCCATGACTGCCCAAAAACCTCTCAGAGACTCAGAAAATGCTATAAATAGACATGTTCAATTTTGTCCAATTAATCGTAACAACAAGGTTAAGTTTAGCAGCAATTTATTAATAACAGCAATTGTATATAAATGAATACAATCAAAATATATTAGTTACATAGATTTAAGTATATACAAAATCTGGCAGTGAGTAATTTAGTATAATTGAGGTTTTATTCGAATAAAGCAGAAGCAAAACTGACCAGGGGTACGGGCAGGGCCCTTCCTCTCACACCGTACCAAACCAATTGAGCTAAAAATCTCACTTACATACTGTTATTAATACATATTAATACAGAAGCTTCTGGAAAGCTCCTCCTCGCTTCTTTTCCCAAAATCCACGTTCCTGTGTTGTGTTGCCTATGGTTCACCAGTGGTCGGGGGTCTCGTCCTCCTTTCGGGGTCTTGGTTCTGATGAGGCTCTGGTCTTCTCAGTGTTCTCTGTGTGACCTCGCAGGGATGCAGGGCACCTGAGCTCAGGGTTATATAATTAAATATATGTTCCACAACAGGCCTTAGTCCAGTGTCCAGTGCCTGGAATGGTCCCAATTTGGCTCAATTTAAGGTCAAAAGTTTTATTTCTAGTTGCTGTTCTTAGACCTATATCCTTACTATCCTCATTCCTACCAAACAAATGAGGATGATTCCCATCTGCTTTGCTTAAACATTCCTTTATGCTTTCTGCTTTATAACAATACAATTTTCTATTGATTAGAAGCAACAATTTTGCTAATATAGTACAATTTAATTAGGACAGAATCACATAAGAGTACCATGCATGAATTTTTGAGGTACCATTTCCAAGTGTTTTGGGGGACCATTCCCAGGTGTGTTGGGGGAACATTCCGGCGTTTTTGGGAGAAATGTTTGTGAATTTTTGAGGAATATTTCTGAATTATTGAGGGAAAAATTCTGGAATTTTTGTGGGATCATTTCTGGATTTTTGGGGACCATTCCTGGATTTTCTGGGGACCATTCCTGGGTTTTGGGGGAATATTGCTAGGGTTGCTGAGGGAATTTTGGGGAGCATTTCTAAATTTTTGAGGTACCATTCCCAGGTGTTTTGGGGTGCCATTCCCAGGTGTTTTGGGGTCTCATTCCCGGTTTCTTGGGCTGTCCCTGACCCCGTTCCCCGTGCCAGGTTCCCGGGTTCAAGGAGCTGTGCCTGTGCCCGGGAGCCACAACATCCCTTTGGTGCAGTTCAACATCGAGGTGAAGGCGGCGCCGCCCGCGGGGCCCTGCAGAGCTCCAAGATCACCCAGAGCAACCCACAAAGATCTCCTGCACCAAAAAGTGATCCCAAACCTGAAAAAAACTTGCCTGGAATACCTGAAAACTGTCCCAAAACACCCCAAATCCAGAGCAACCGCCCAAAAATCCCAGAGAAACACCACAAAACCACCCCTGAATACCCCAAAGACTGCCCCAAAACAACCCCAAAATCCCAGAGAAATGCCTCAAAACCACCACTCAATACCACAAAACTGCCCAGAAATGCCCCAAATCCTTCAGGCTGCCCCAAAATCCTATAGAAACACCACAAAATCCCATAGAAAGCCCCTAAAATCCCTCCAAACCATCCTTAAAATCCCTCCAAACCACTGCTAAATGCTATAGAAACACCCTAAAATCTCTCCAACCCCCCCTCCCAAAATCTCTGAATGCTGCCCCCAAAATCCCAGAATTGCTCAAAACCAGCCCAAAACACAAAAAGTCCCAGAAAACTATCCACATTGAACTGACCTCAAATCCCATGCAAGTACTCCAAAATCCCCCAGAACTGCCCCAAAATGGTCTTAACCCTGTCCAAAACTTCCACCTGCCCCACTAACCCCGGTAAGTTCAGCTCAGCCCAAAATCCTCTATTTTTTCCCCAAATCCTCCCTTTTTACCCAAATCTTCCCTTTTCTTTCATTCTAGATCTTCCTTTTTTTTTCCAAATTCTTTTTTTATCCCAAATCCCTATTTTTTAGCCCCAAAATTCTTCTTTGTATACCCCAAAAGTCCTTTTAAGACCCCAAATTTGCCTTTGCACAGCCCAAATCGTTTGTGCATCCCAAATCCCTTTTCCCACCATCAAAATCTCCTTTTCCCACCCGAAATCCCCTTCTTCCACCCAAGGTCCTTTCCTGTCTACACCAAATCCCTTTTTCCCCACCCAAAATCCTCAATGCCCACCCCAGATCCCCCTCTCCTCCATCTAAATCCTCCTTTTCCATCCCAAAACCTCCTTTTCCTACCCCAAATCCCCTTTTCACATTTCCCAGGTGTTTTGGGGGTTTTTGGGGTTTGGGGTTTTTTGGGGGAGTTTTGGGGTTTTTCCCAGCATCGTACCCAGGGTCTCTGCAGACATTGCACCAGGAGCTGCCCCCACCACAAATGAATCCCAAATCAACCTTAAATCAACCCTAAATGAACCCAGCTGTGCCCTCAGGACTGGAGTGGTTTGGGGGGGGAGTTTTGGGTCTGGTGGGTTTGACCCCAAAGCTTGGGGAAGGGAGAGGTCTGATCCTAAAGTTTGGGGGGGTTGACACCCCAGGGTTTGGGATCAGAGGATTTGACCCCAGAATTTGGGGATCAGGGGCATTTAACCCAAATTTTGGGATCAGAGGGGTTGGACACCCCAGATATTTCAAACCCCAGAGGTTAGGAATTGGGGAATTGGACACCCCAAAGTTTGGGGTCTGGGGGGGGTTTGATCCTAAAACTTGAGGCCTAGGGTGTTTTACACCTCAGGATTTGGGGTTTGGGGAGGTTTGACACCAAATTTTGGGGATTTGGAGGATTTAACCCCAGAGTTAGCAATTGGGGGCTGAGGTGATCCTAAAATTTGTGGTCTGGGTGGGGTTTGACACCTCAGGGTTTGGGTTTGGGGGGTTTTTCACCTCAGAATTTGGCGATCAGGGGGGCTGAATCCCAAATTTTAGGATCAGAGGTGTTGGACAGCCCAAATACTTCAAACCCCAACTTTGGGGATTGGGGGGTTTTGACCCCCTCAGTTTGGGGTGAAGGTTGAGATCAAAACGATTCCCTGGAAACATCGGCGAGACCGGGAACGGGAACAGGAATGGGAAGAGGATCAGGATTGGGAATGGGAACGGGATCAGGTTCTGGAACAGGATTTGGAATGGGAATGAAATAGCGATTGGGAATGCAATCGAGTTTGGGAATGGGAACGGAATCAGGATTGGGAAAGGGATCGAGATTGCAAATGGGTTGGGGTCAGAAATGGGAATGAGATCGGGAATAGGAACGGGAATAGAATTGGGAATGGGAATGGGATTGGGATTGAGAATGGGAACAGGAATGGGATGAAGATTGGGAATGGGAACAAGATATGGATCAGGATTGGAATGGGAATAAGAACGGGATCGGGATCAGGAACAGGACTGGGAATGGAAAGGGGAACAGTAAGAAGATTGAGAATGGGATCAGGAACAGGAACGAGTTAGGGACTGGGAACAGGATTGGGAATGGAAAAAAATTTGGGAAGGGGAACAGGAATGAGATAGGGATTGGGAACAAGATCGAGGTGTTAAAGCCGTGATATAAATAGGTGCCTTGGTTGGGAAATCTCAAATTGGACAACCAAAACCAATACAGGCAGGAACTACATTTCCTGGCTGGGAACTGGAATTCCAAATCCTGGCAGTGTGATCCATGCAGGACCATCTAGACTGGGATGATGGGGGCTGGGATCACATGGACTGGGATCCTCCTGACTGGGGCTGCACAGACTGGGACCAGATTGGGATTGTACAAACTGGGAACAGACGGACTGGGATTGTACAAACTGGGATCAAATGGACCGGGATTGTACAAACTGGGACCATATGGACTGTTCTGGCAGCACCAGGACGATGTGAACCGATGGGGCCCCGCCCCACCCAGGGGTCCCTCCCAGTCCCGTTCGGGAGCGCAGCCAAAACTCCCCGGAGTGAATGCGGAGGTCCCAGAGCACTCCTGGTGTCGGTCCCAGTCTTGGAGCAGTCCTGGAGTGCTCCTGGTGCTGAATCTGATCCTGGTGTTGATCTCAGTCCCAGAGCAGTGCTGGTCTTGGTCTCAGTCTCAGTCCTATATGGGTACTAGTCTCGGTGCTGGTTCTGTTTTCAGTCTTGGTCTCAGTCACACTCTCGGAGTGGTTCTGGTCCCAGTGCTGGTTCTGGTGCCGGTGCTGGTCCCAGAGTGCTCATAGTGCAAGGGGTGGGGGGATGCGGGTCCCCCCGTGGTGGGGGTTGGGCTTCCCGGGCCGGGCCCTGCGAGCTCTGCCGGGGCCCGTGGGGACCGTGCGGGGCCGGCGGCATCAGCGGGGGGACACCGGTTTGGGGGAGTCCCGGGAGAGGAGCGGCTTCCCTGAGTGGGACTGCAGAGAGAGGAGAGCCCCAGAACCCCAAAGCAGAACCCTGAGAGGGGGGGAGGGATCCCTGGGATTGCCAGGACCCCGGTGGGGGTCCTGGGGCTGGAGGGGCGCGATGGCCGGAAAGGGGTTTGGGGGTCCCAGTGCCAGGAATGGCTGCTCCCAGTATGAGCCCGGTCACTCCCAGTATGATCCTGGTGACTTCCCCTCGGTGTCTGCGGGATCCCTGTTGCTCCCAGTATGAACCCAGTCACTCCCTATTGTGACACACTTTGGCCCCAGCAGGGTCCCAGTTGCTGCCAGTTCCTCCAGCTTTTATCCAGTGTGTTCCCAGTTCTCCCAATTGCCACTAGTACAGTCGCAGTCACTACCAGTATGATGCCAGTGGCCCCCAGTGGGATCCCAGCTGCTCCCTGTCAAGGCCAACATGACCCCAGCAGCCTCCAGTATGATCCCTGTGACTCCCTGTCTCTCCCACTGGATCCCAGTCACATTTCCTCCCAGTTCCTTTCAGCATGATTCCAGCTGCCCACTGTCCATCCCAGTATGATTTCAGTAACTCTCAGTGTGATCCCAGTATGATTTCAGTAACTGTCAGTGTGATCCCAGTATGATCTGAGTCTCCCAGAATAGTTCCAGTTGTTCCCAGTTCCTTCCAGTATGATCCCAGTTGTCCCTAGAATACTGCCAGTCCCCCTCAGCATGGTCCCACTCACTCCCAGTTGTCCCCAGCATGATCCCAGCTGTTCTCAGTGTGGTCCCAGTCCCCCCAGTATGGTTACAGACACTCCCAGTATATCCCAGTTGCTCAGCATGCTTCTAGTTACCTACTTACTCCCAGTATAATCCCACTTGTGATCTCAGTTCCCTCACCCTATTTCCAGTACCTTCCAGTTGATCCCAGTTGCTCCCAATGTGTCCATGTTTGCCTCCCAACATGGGCCCAGTAGCTCCCAGTAACCCCCAGTCAGGTTCCATTCACACCATTGTAATCCAGTGGCTCCCAGAATGATCCCAGTATGGCTCCAGTCAGTCCCAGTATGGTCCCAGTCACTTCCAGGAGGATCTCAGACACTTCTGCTACAATCCCAGTCACTCCAGTATGATCCCAGTGATTCCCAGATACCCCCAGTGTTATTCCAGTCATGCCCAGAGTGACTCCCTGTCACTCCCAGTGTGGGCCCAGTTGCTCCCAGTCACCTGCAGCATGGCTCCAGTCACAGCCAGCAATTTTCCAGTAACTCCCAGTCTGATTCCAGTATGATGCCAGCCAGTTCCAGTAGCATCCCAGTATGGCCCTGGCACAGGCATAGCTGCTCCCATTATTATCCAATGTGGTTACAGTTGCTCCCATTTACCCCCACGATAGTGTCAGTCTTCCCCAGTATATCCCAGTTGCTGCCAGCATGTTCCCAGTCACTGCCAATTGCCCTGAGTTTGTTCCAGCCTGATCCCAGTTGCTCACAGCCACTCCCAGTCACGCTCAGTGCAGTCCCAGTTACTGCCAGTATGATCCAGTATGATCCCAGTGTCACTCAGCATGCTTGCAGTAATTCTCAGTCACTCCCAGTGCCAAGAACAGGAGCCTGGTGCAGGCCCATGGCCCCTGCCCGGCCCCAGCAGGAGGGAGGGCTCTGAGCCCAGGGCTGCTGGCAGGATGGGCTGCTGTGCCCAGCTGGGGGCCCTGAGCAATGCCCAAAGCCTTGTGCTCTCTGCAGCTGGCCAAGGGCAGCAGCAGGGCTGAAGGGTTCATGTGGCACAGGCAGCCCGAGCTGTGGAGCCCTCAGGCCCCCGTGGCAGAGGCGCCCTCAGGAACGGCACCGGGACTGGCACCGGCTGTGGGGATTGGTTGTGGCTTTAGATCTTCCCAGAGCAGAGCAGTTGCTGGCTGCTGTAAAGTTGTTTCTTGTCAAGGCACGTCAGGCTCCAAAGGCAAAGAGCCCAAGGCTCTCCAGTCCCTGTTCAATCTCTCTGCCATAAAGTCCCGATGGAAGCAGGAGCAGCTCTCTGCTGCAAGAGGCTGAAGCTGCGGCTGGTGCAGAGTCTCCAGAGGCAGATGCTCCCTGGCCTTTCTTCTTCTGTTCTTCTCTTCTTCATCTTCCTCTTCTTCTTCTCTCACATGCTGGTAGTGGTGATGATGATGGTTGTGGAGGAAGAGAGAGCAACGAGAGAGGAGCAAGAGGGAGCTCTGGCTCCAATACACGGATTTTTATTGACAAACTACCCAGTGAGCCAAAACCAGAAACCTGAAGCATTTCTCCTAAACCTATTAGATTTTTGGTTTTCTAATATGAACATTTACGTCTAAGTTGTGCACGTGGCCTATCTGTTTAATGGGAAGAATATAAAAAAAAAATTATTCTACTTTTATTCTGTCAAGAACTGTGCTTTTAAGCTTTCAATGCAGCTTTGTTTTTTTTACATGAGATTCTACTGCTTTTACTTCTTAGGACATTTAAAACATATTTCTACCTATTTCACACTATGATTTATATTTCTACATCATATCTATGTATCTTAATATTTCTACTTCTTTAAACCTTAGAGATCTATGTCATGTTGGTGTGGCTTAATATAGTTCATTTCTGAAAATGTTTTGAATTTAATTCTTCTATTCTGTTCTCTCTCAGAGGGACTCAAAGAGACTTCTGTGTTACACATTCCAACAACTGGGAATGGGGACAGGCACTGGGAATGGAACTGGGAATGGGGACAGGGACATGGAAACAGGAGTGAAAACAGGAACCGGGAATATGGAAATAATAACTGGGGAGATGATATGGGAAGGGGATTAACAACATAGGACAAGGAATGGAAATGGGAATACAGGAACAGGATTGGCAATGGGAATATGGGAAGGGGACTGGAAATATAGAAATGCAAATATGGGAATGGGAGTAGGACTGGGAATACAAAAAGGGAAAAAGCACATGGAATATTGGACTGGGAATATGTGAACGGCAACCAGGCAGAGAATACAAGACATGGACAGGGAATGAAACCAGGAATGGGATTTGGACTGGGATGGGAGCAGGACAGGAGTGACAGTGGGGTGAGATGGGGACAAGGGGACTGAAGGGTGGAGAGGGGGATCCTGGACAGGGGACAGCAGGAGCCAGGACAGGGGGACATGGGGACAGTGTCAGGGCAGTGCATCATTGATCAGTTGCAAAAGAACCTCAGCTAGGGTCTCCCAGTGCAGCTGGAGCTGCTGGGCCTGGGGTGCCCAATGCCCTGAGCAACCCCCAAGGACTCTTTAAATCCCTGGAATGCAGCGTTCCCCACATCCCCTGGAAGATCCCCCATGTCCACAAAGACGTTCTTTTGTGTCTTCCCAAAAGAGATCAGCAGCACCAGGGCTCAGGGGAGCTCTGCCCACCGGGGGTCACTGGGGATCATCCAGCACGGATCCTGCCATGGGGATGGAGCTGCAGCAGCGCACGAAGCTCTTCCCACACTCAGGGCACTTGCAGGGCTTCCCTCAGTGGAGACTCCGTTGGTGTCTGGTCAAGTGAGAGCTCTGTGAGAAGCTCTTCCCACACTCAGGGCACTTGTAGGGTCTCTCCCCAGTGTGGATGCGCCGGTGGACAGTGAGGGTGGAGTTGTGCTTGAAGCCCTTCCCGCAGTCATGACACTCATAAGGTCTCTCATCCCAGTGAGTACGATAGTGCAGGACAAGACTGCTGCTTCCCTGAAACCTCTTCCTGCATTTATCACACTCATAAGGCCTCTCCCCCGTGTGGATGAGCCAGTGGATCATGAGATGTGAGTTGCACTTGAAACTCTTCCTGCAGTCAGGGCAGCAGAAGGGCCTCTCATCCCTGTGTATGCGAGAGTGCTTGAGAAGATTGGAACTGGTGTGAAACCTCTTCCTGCATTTATCACACTCATGAGGCCTCTCCCCCATGTGGATCCTCTGGTGCTCAGTCAAGTGTGAGCTCACTCTGAATCTCTTCCCACACTCCCCACACTCGTAGGGCCGTTCCCCCGTGTGGATTCTCCGGTGTCTGATCATGTCCCATCTCCTCCTGAAGCCCTTCCCACATTCCGAGCACTTGTTGGGCTTCTCCCCACGGTGAAGCTGCTCACGCAGCCCCAGCTCCGAGCTCCGGCCGCCTCCCCGGCCCGGGCTGGCTCTTTCCTGCTGGGATCCCCAGGCTGTGCGTTTGCAGCCCCTCCTGCTGCAGGATCTGCGGGGCTTTTCCTCCCCGTTGCATTCCTGCGCCGTGGAGCCGCTGCAAACGGCCTCTTGCCCGAGGCTGTGCCGCGGGGATTTGTCCTCCCTGCTGTCCGTGCTCAGCTCCTTGTCTGGGGGAGGAAGGACAAGGACAGGATGGGATTTGCCTCCGTGCCAGAGGCAAGGGCAAGGAGATCCCCCCAGGGCTGCGCTGCAGCCGGGGCCGTGCTGGGCTGGGAGATGGAGCAGAACACAGGGGGAAAGGGGCACTGACTTCCTCCTCACCTGCCTGCAGCTCCTGCACCATCGACCTGGTTCTCATGGCCTTCTCCTCCTCAATGCAACCAAAGGTTTGGGAAATCCTGGTTTGGGGGGGAAAACAAGGGCTGAGCGCGTTGGGTTTGATGGTGGCGCTGCCCAAGGGCAGCTGGAGCAGTCAGCGCCCCTTTCAGCCTCGGGGGCCCGGAGCCCGCTCAGCACCAACCTCCCGCACCCCTCCAGGCTGCCGGGGGTCCTCCGGCTCCGGGATCGCCCCTCTGAGCTCTCCCCGCTCCGGGGCTCGGCTTTGGGCTCCTGCAAATCAAAACATCCCCTGAACCGCAAAATAAAACCCTCCCGGAGCCCCCCATGATGGATTTTGGGCGAGCTCCCCCTCCCCGCTCACCTGCGGGTTCTTGGGGGGGCGATTCTTCCGCTCCCGGGGGACGCTGCGGTCCGTGTGGGCGGGAGAAGCGCGTGGTTCCAAATTCGCTCCTCCTCTTCCTGCCGCTCCTCCTGTGTCCCTCCTCTTCCTCCCGCTGCTTCTCTTCCGTCTCTTCCCCCTCCTCCTCTTCCTCCCGCTCCTCCTCCTCTCCCAGCCGTCTCCCAGCGCAGCCAGAGCCGCTGGAACTGGGGTGCCCAACGCCCTGAGCAACCCCCAGGTCCCTCCCAGGACCCCTCAAATCCCTGGAACCGAGCGTCCCCCGCATCCCCTGGAAGATCCCCCCGTGTTCCCAAGCAGGTCGTTATTTAACATCTCTATTTTTACCCTGTTTTTGGGTGTTTGGGAAGGACAAAGAGAAATGCAGAGAAAATCCAGGCCACGGGGAGGGTGTGCAGCCCACAGCCAGGTGTCTTCCCAACACGGATCAGCAGCACCAGGGCTCAGGGGGGCTCTGCCCACCGGGGGTCCCTGGGGATCATCCAGCGCGGATCCTGCCATGGGGATGGAGCTGCAGCAGGGCACTGTCTTGGTTTGACAGACAGGTGTCTGCTGAGGAGCTCTGGAGCTTCTCTTGAAACGAAAAATGTAAACTCCCTCCCTCTAAATTAATATGACTTGGAAATTGAGGAGCTCTCTGGCAAAGATATGGGATTTAGAATAGCAGCTTTTCACTGGGAAATGAAAATAAAAGTATAGTAATATAAAGACTAAGACACTGGCAAGGTCAGAATGCAACCTGTAACCCTGTTGCTCAGGGTGTTGGTTACAGTCTGAATAATGGTACCTGTAGTTTTCTTGGAGTGACAGATGTGGTTTTGTTGAAGCAATGATTTTGGAGAAGGGTGTAGTTACTTTTTTAACATCTAGTGGTGATGAAGATAGGCCTGGTCTTCTTCTGGGAATTTAGTGGGAAAGGCTGCTCTGATGTTTCAAATTTCAGATTTATTTAGGTAGGAATACTTGGCTTTTCTCTTGGTTGGGGCATCTCCCATAAGGTATAACTCCTTGTGGGGAAGAGTTCTGAGGGATGGGTCATGGAAGAGATAAGGAGCCCTGCTCCACCTGGTTTCAGCAGATGGTGATAGAATGTATACTTCTGCTTGCATCTTGCATTGCAACTTCAGACATGATCTACTCCTTATTCTATTACCATCTACATCCTACCTTAATTAATACCTTCTTTCAACTCTGCTCTATTTTTTTATCCACAGTGAAACTTTACACACAGTTCTCACTTAAGATTAGGTTTTTCTGTGGTCCTCAATGGGTTTCTTTATCTTTCTGCATTACCTACTAAGTGTAACTATGTTTTTGAGCAAAAATAATTGTACAGATTGGTTTGCCTTTGCTTGAGGTGGGCCAAATCTAAACAGTCTTAAAATACCTTTTATGTGTCCTACAGGGACTTTATCCCCATCCACTGTGTGCAAGGCTTCAGACTGGGCAGGACTTGCTTGAGTGATAGACTCTCAGGTGTTGACTATTTAGGTGGCTTTTGTTAAGTTCATTTCTCAATTTTTGGATGTTTCCCTGCCAGGTGCCTTTAGGGTAATTTGAAGTAGTCTGTTGTACAGTTCAACTTTCCTGGCAGCTGGTGTGTGATAAGGGATATGATCTATTTATTCAATATCCTGGTTTTTGGCTGAGGTGTTTCTAAGGCTGTTCTTGAAATGGGTCCTGTTGTCTGACGATTCTCTCAGGGCTGCTGTGTCTTTATAGGACTTGCTTTTTTGGGCTTCAGATGGTGTTTTGAGTAGTAGTGTGAGGTACAGGGTAGGTTTCTAATGATCTAGTGGTGGCTTCTACAATTGTGATCATGTAGCACTTGCCTTGTGGGGTTTGAGGCAGTGTGATGTAGTTCATTTGCTGGGCTTCTTTATACTTATATTTGGAATACTGCCCCCTATATTAGAGAGGTTTTATCAGCTTGGCTTGCTTCATTTTAGCACGTCTTACAGTTACAGATAACTTGAGAAATGCAATTCATAGTTAAATCTGCTTTTCATTTTTGTGCCTACTTATAGGTGGCATTTTTCCCTTGATGGTTTGAGGCACTATGGGCCTATTCAGCTAGGAATGACTCTCCCTTATGTTGCTAATTTAAATTTATTTGTGACATCTCTATTTTTGCAGCTTGATCTACTTGCTCCTTGTTTTAGTGTTCTTTATTAGCCTGACTTTTGGGGACGTGGCCGTCCACATGATGGACTTTTACAGAGAGTTTGTCTGAGTGGCAATGTTTTTGCACTCATCAGCAGCCTCAATTGGTTTTCCTTTGTGTTGCTCGCTGGCCTTTTTTTACCTTTCTAGCTAACTCCACAAAGCATTGGTTACTATTTATGATTCAATATAAGGGTAGAGCTTTGGCCAGTTCTCTCTTTCAGCAGTGTCCAGGGCCAGCTGAATGGCTTTGAGTTCAGCAAGTGCACTTGATTCACCTTCTCCTTCAGTAGCTTGTGTGACTCGTCGTGTGGGGCTCCCTGCGGCCACTTTCCACTTCTGGTTCATCTCAACCATGAGACAGAAACTGTCAGTGACAAGAGCACAGCGTGTTTCTTATGCTGGTAGTTGGTTGTATGGTGGAGCTTTTTAGCCTGGGTTACTTGTTTCTGCTCCTTCTTGTTAGTGAGACTAAAGTTTTTATCTTGTGGCTGGTTTTAAGTGTTTTTAAAATTTCAGGGTGATTTGTGTTTCTAATCCAGCCGTGCTGTGTGATGAGAGCAATCCATGGGCTCCATGTGGTGTGGGTGGCGTGGTGGGTAGAGGAGCCTTTCTTTAAACATCCACCCCAGCACTGGTAGTCAGGGTGCCAGGAGGAGTTGTGCTTTTGTGATAATTCTTTTTGAGGTGGCTTGAACTTTCTTATTATAGGCAGAAAAGATTTTGTTGGGTTGTTTTTGTTTTTGTTTTTTGTTTTTTGGTTTTTTTTTTGGTGAGTGTAGTTTGCTTCAGACTTTCTGTAACTTTGACTCTAGAATTCTAGTGCTCAGGCCTCGAGTCTCCCCTGGCACCTTCTGCTAAAGGCTCCAGGACAAGCCATTGTTCTTGGCTGCAGAGTAAAGCACATTCCTCACCTCTGGTCCCAGTCCTGACTGGGCCAAGGGCACTGCATGAGCGATTTTCTGCTTGGTCTGGGTGAAGGTTTGTTGCTTGTTCAGGGCCACAGCTGGAATTGTTCTTCTTAGGGTGACCAGGTAGAGAGGGCTCACAATGTGGCTGCACTCAGGAATGCATTCTCTAGAAACCTATGACCCCTAGGAAAGCTTGTGTTTACTTCTTGCTGCTTGGTGGAGATACTGTGATGATCTCATGGATCATTTCAGTGGGGATCTGGCTCTGTCCATCTTGCCACTCTACTCCCAGGAACTGGATCTCTCAGGCAGGTCCCTTGACTTTGCTCTTCTCGATGGTGAAACCTCCTTCCAGCAGAATCTGGATGATCCTCTCTCCTTTCTCAAATACTTTTATTGCCGTGTTCCTCCACACAATGATGTTATTGATGTATTGCAGATGTTTTGGAGCTTTACCCTTTTCCAGTGCAGCCTGGATCAGCCCTGGCAGATGGTGGGGCTGTGTTTCCACCCCTGGGGCAGTCGGTTCCAGGTGTACTGCACATCCCTCCAGGTGAAAGCAAACTGAGGCCTGCACTCTGCTGCCAAAGGAATGGAGAAAAATGCATTGGCAATGTCAATGGTGCCACATTGCTGCCTTGGGCTCCAGCTCCTCCTGGAGATCCAGCGTGTCCAGCACGGCAGCGCTCAGCACTGGAGAATCAACAACTGGGAGAGAGAGGGGGTCTACTGACTGCTGATCAGAATCCAAATTTACTCTCAGCTACATATGCTTATATACCACTTTTAGGAAAGCTGGTCATTTTTACTACATTGGTTGGGTTAAACGTCACACAGACAAGCTTACACATTTTGCAATATTCTACTTGATTCATTCTTCTTTCCTGTCACCAGTCTTGATCCAATCTTCATGGAGTCTTCAAAGCTCTGTTTGCTCTTGCCAAGGCATCTTGTTTATCAAGCTGCTTATGCTAATTAAATCCACAGTACTCTGTCTTAGCTCCCACAGTGGAGTCCCTTCATTCAAGGCACAATAGCCTACAGTCAGTTTCTATTGTCTGTAAGACTTGCCCACAGGCAAACTGGGGCTGTTGAAGGGTGGGTGGGTTTTACTGAGCACCCTTTGACTTTCTAGCCAAAATTTTATGGGTGGGGATAATGGCATCTTGATTCATCTGATACTGCTGGCTGTGTGCTGTTGAGGTGTGTCACGATCTGCCCAACCCGATCGGGAGTCGTGACTGGTTCTTTTATGGATCTCAGAGCGCAAAGGACACAGCAGGGGACAAAACCAGTTTACTTCTACAGAAATGCACTTTATTTAGTGCCAACCAAAATGCGATAGTGGGACAGAGACAGAGAGAGAGAGAGAGAGAGAGAGAAAGGGGGGTCGGGATTATAGCTACCATGACGGGCAGAAGAATCCTCGTGGAGCCAGCCAGTAGATGTCTGTTGCCATCTGGAGAGACCTCAGGGGGTCTCCTCTGAGCAAGTCACTTTTTTCCCAAAGTGAGTGGCTTCTGGCCAAAAGGTGGGAAGATTTATGGACTATTGTATGTGGAGATGGTTACCCTGAGGAACAGGTGGAAACAGGACATCTCAAGGCACACCAAACCATCTTTGTTGTTATGAACACATGCAGGGCAGCCCATACTGACCAGTCCATTGTTCTTCCATCTGTGGGAGCTTGTTGAGTCAGTGCCCCATGACTAGTTGTCATGAGAAACCAGTCCTGGTAGGCATCACCTGCGGAACAGTCACTTGGCGTTCCTCCCATCCCTGGCCAGCGCAGGCCTCAGGCGAGGGTCGTTGGGCAGAAACAGACGAGAGGCTCACATGGACTCTCACAGGTGGCATTGGAGCCTTGTTGGGCACACCCCAAATCCCTGGCTGTGCCCTGCCCCTGATCCCCTCAGCCTGTCCTGTTTCCTTCATCCCTGCAGTGCCAGGCACTTTCTGGGACAAGGGAGCTCTGCTGTGGGGATGGAGGGAGGTGCAAGGGCCACCCCTGCCCTGGGAACCACAACTCATCAGGATCGTGTCCTTTGGGCTCAGGAACTGCTGAGACTCAGAAGCACAGGAATGTTTCTCTTCTCTGCTAACAAACACAAGTTGAACATGATACAATTTAATAACCATCACAGCTCTTTCCTCAGCTCTGTGCCATGTCCCAGCAGGATCTGATGAGTCTGGCACTCACAAGGGATTTGTGTACAAAACCAATTTTAGACAAAGATGATTCTGTTAAAGATATAAATGCTGTTCATGTGTTGTATCAGGATGCTGTGCTTGGAGTGGGGGTTAAACACCTCAAACAATGCCCTATTTTCAAAGCTATCAGTGGTAGATAGAGGAATCAGGCTGATTTTGGTGTTGAGGAAATGCTGAAACCAGCCTGTCTCCTTTAGACTCCTCCTTTCCTGTCTGATCTCCTTTCTTGCCCCTTTCCACCCACTGTGTTTTGTCTCCCCCAGGCCCCGGTGCAGAGCCTGGCTCTGTGCTCTCCATCAGCTCCTGGCTGGCACTGCCAGGCTGGCATGAGGAGCCCCTCAGCCTTCCCTGCTCTGGGCTGGACAAGCCCAGCTCCCTCAGCCTCTCCTCACAGCCAAAGGGCTCCAGCCCCACCTTGGAGGCCCTTCCCTCACCTTGCTCCAGCTGCCAGACATCTTACCTGCCCTGGGGAACCCAAACCAGGCCCCAGTGACCTGGATAATCCATGTCCTTGATGTCCTGGTCACACAGCCCTGGCCCCTTGTCCCCGTGTCAGACTCTGGGGTTGATTTGTGGAACATCCTTGGGGGAGGCTGTGGCTCCAGGTGGAGCAGGGGGATACAGAGGGACAGGGGACCCTGCTGGGCATGAACAGCATTGGACTTGTCTGGGAAACTGTGAGGGGGGCTGGGGCAGAGTGACCAACCCAGTGACCTCACACAGCCCTGCTGGGATGTCAGACCTCTGCCCTGTGATGTCACAGTCAGCTCTGTGATGTCACAGGGACAGCCTGGGATGCTCAATGACCTCACATAACCCACTCTGTGATGTCATAGCACACTCTGTGATGCCATACCCCACTCTGTGACCTCATGTTAACAGATGATAAATTGCCCACCCCAGTGGCCTCTGCAAACCACACAATGCCCCTTGTGTAAGAAGGGGAACTGGAATTCACCAGCCTCAGTGTCCTGCCAGCTCAGCCAGGCCCACTGGAACATTGGGGTCCACAACCACCAGGGACCACCAGAGAGACCCCCAGGACAGAAGAACAGACGGGTGAAGGGGAGGGGAAGTATCTTAATAATTTTGGGGAAATTATTATCATATGTGTGTTTAGTCCAGGACAATCAATGAATATGTTTGCAAAGGATATAAACAGAAAATAAACAGAAACTTTCCTGTACTCAGCATGTACAGTTTTGGGAAGAGCTGTCCCTGTGTGTATTCAGCCAAATAAAGAATGCTGCTTTTCAATGCTGCATTGGTGTTAAGGAGTTTTTTATTTTACTGAATTTTTGGTAACACTCCCATACCCAGGGAATGCTCTGTCTCCTGCTGTTCACAGAGAAGGTCTTGTGGCAGATGTAGTGGTCCAAGGCTGCGTGGGGTACAGGGACCATGAAATAATCAAGTCTTCAATATTCTGTGAAAGAAGGAGAGACATCAATAAAACTTCTGCACTGGAATTATGGAGGGCAGACTATGGCCTATTCGGGATACAGATTTAGAGAGTAACAAATCAGGTACTGATTTTTTAAGGGGGACAGTCCTTAAGAACAAAGGGGTCTGGGAAGGATGGACACACTCCAAGAAAGAGAATTTGAAGGAGCAGTGTGGGAGTCCAGATGGTTCAGAATCAGACACCTTACAGGATTCCCACCTAGCCATGAGCAGGGGGTGGGAGGTTTACGGCTGCCTTGCTATCAGCAGGCGGACAAAGCAATTAAAGTTCCTCAGAGACTGGGGAAGGATTCTCACCTAGCTACGAGCTGGGGGAGGGAAGTTTATGACTGCCTTGCCAGCAGCAGGTGGTTCAGCAAGGGCCTTGCCAGCAGCAAGGCCAGGGAAAAAATTAAGTTAGAAATATTTCCAAGTGAGTTACAGGACATACACTTTTGCTATTTCACCCCTTCAGAAACCCTGACCCCAGAAGGCGGGAGGGCGCTACAGGCGACTCCCCGGGCCGTGGGGGACAGAGGGGAGGGGGGACGGGACCACGAAAAAATGCGGGCTCGGTGCCGCAGGGATGTCCAGGGAGGGGCAACCTGCGGGGACTGGGACGCAGAAGGACAGGACCATGCGGGCGGCTCTCAGCCCAAAGGGGGAGGGAGCAGCAGCCTTCACACTGACCGGGACAAAAACAGGAAAAAAGCGCGGATTCGGTGCATTCAGCTGCAAGGGATGTCCAGGGAGGGGCAACCTGCGGCAATGGCCGGGATGCAGGAAAGCGAGAATTGCGAAAAGACACAGAGAGACCTGTCTCCAGCTGTCAGAAATGCTGGGGGAGGAGATGAATGCCCTGTTTCAGGGAAACCTGAGTTATCCACATTAGAACTGGCAGATTCTAATGGGGAGAGAAAATTTATGTTTTGAAAAGTCAAAGGAGAAAAAAATTAACAACTTTGAAGCAATTGCAGGCAGCTGCCCGGACACAGCTGGACAGAGCAAACCCGAGCACAGCAGCGTGAGGTCACAGCCCAGGGCTCACTGAGGCGGGGGGGGGGGGGGGGGGAGGCACAGCCACATGGAAAGTTGGGTGGTTCGGGGTGTCCAAAGGTAAAAGGGCGGGACTTGGGTCTGGGAAGAGCGGGATGCCCGAAAAGGGGGTGCAGGGGGGTCCCAGGCCCGGAAATGGAGATTCGGGGGTGTCCCAATGGCCGGGAATGGGGGTGCAGGGGGGTCCCCGTGCCCAGAAATGGATTCCCGTAGTGGGGAATCCCGTTCAGGGATTGCCGTACTGGGGAATGTGTGTAAAGGGGGAGTTTCCTTCCCGGAATTCGGGGCTCAAGGGCGTTCTGCTGCCCGAAAATGCGGGTTCAAGGGGTGCTGGTGAGCAGAAAATGGGGGTTCAGGGGGGTTTCCGTGCCCATTAAAGGGGGTTCAGGAGGGTCTTTCTGCTAGAAAAGGTGATGGAGAGGTAAAAAGACCCAAAATGAAGGTTCAGGGGTTTCTCCGTGCCCGGGAATCAAGGGTTAGAAGATTCCCAGTGCCCGAAAATGGAAGTTCAGGGAAGTCCCGGTTATGGGGGTCCCACTCACCTTTCGTCGCGCCCCCCGGGTCCCCCAGGAGCCCCAAGAGCAGCCCCAGCCCCAGCGCTGGAGCCATCGCGCTGCTCCGCTGCGATCCCGCTCCCAGAACTGGCCCCGCCCCCAGCGCTGGCCCCGCCCCCAGAGCCGCCTCCGGCCCCGCCATTGGCGCCGCTATTTCCTGCCCACCAATGGAAACTCAAAGTGTCAGTGACGTCACCGGTAGCTGGGTAGATCCCGGTCTCTCGGGTTGGGACGCGGAAGCGAAAGTGACCGAGGCAGCGCGGTGGGGGAGGGGAGAAGGGGGATTTCCAGAGAATTCCTCTGGATCCCTCTGGATCCCCGCTGCGACCCCCCTGGAGCCCTCTGAGAAACACCTGGGACCCCCTGGGACCGCCCTGAAGAAAGCGCCGGGACTGGAGAACTGGGGGACACGGAAATTTGGGAGATCTGGGGGTGCAAAGGGAAGGAAAAGGGCGGGGCTGGGGGCTGGGAAGGGCGGGATGCCCGAGAAGGGGGTGCAGGGGGTCCCCATGCCGAATTAGGGGGGTGCGGGGGGAGTCCCCATGCCCAGTAATGGGGGTTCAGGGGGTCCCAAGGTGAAGGAAAATGGGGGGCTGGGTCCCCGAGAGGGGGAGGGCCGGGAAATGGGGTACAGGGGGGCACTGGGGCTGGATAAGGGGGATCCCGGTACGCAGGAAATTGGGTTCAGGGAGGGTCTCTTTACGAATTATGGTGTTCAAGGAGTCCTGGTGTTTGAAAATTGAGGTTCAGGGGGGTCTCGGTGCCCAGAAATGGGGGTTCAGGGGGTTCCAGGTTCCTGATAAGGGGGTACTGGAGTTTTCAGGACTGCAGAAGGGGCTACAGGGGGGTCCCGATTTTCCGAAATGAACGTTCAAGGGGGTCTCTGTGCCCACAAAGGGGGGCTCGACCGGAAATGGAAGTGCAGGGGGGTCCCCGTGCCCAGGAACGGGGGTTCAGGGGGTCCCGGTGCCGGGCCCGGGGCCGATCCCGAAGCCGCAGCTTGGGAGACGCGAAAGTGACCGGGGAGCGCGAGGAGGGGGAGGGGATAGAGGAAACCCTGGGAATTCCCCTGAATCCCCCCGGGGACCACCCAGGACCCCCCCCCCTCGCAGTACGAGCAAGGGGTGCTGAACTGGGGGGACTCAGAGATTGGGGGGTCTGGCGGCGTCCAAGGGTCAGGAAGCGAAACTGGGAGAGCCGGGAAGGGCGCAAGGTTCAAGGAAGGGACTGGGAGAGGCGGAATGGGGGATCCAGGGGGTCCCTGTGCTCAGAAAAGGGTCTCCAGGGGTCCCCAGTGTTGGGAAAAGTGGGAGCTGGGAGCGGCAGGAACGGGGGTCCAGGGGGTCCCTGGACCACGGGAAAGGGGGGCTGGGGCTGGGAGAGGCGGGCGGATCCCGGGGACGCGGTTTGGGAGACGCGAAAGCGAGACGGGAGTAAAGGGGAATTCCAGGGAATTCATCCGGATCCCACTGGATCTGCGCTGAGACCCCCTGGGACCCCCTCCCAGGAAGCGCCGGCAATGGAGAACTCGGGGGACGCAGAAATTTCGGAGATCTGGGGGTTCAAAAGCCGAGGGAAAGGGCGGAACTGGGGTGTGGGGATGGCCGGGAATGGGGGTGCAGGGGGGTCCCAGAGCACTGATGGGGCTGCGGGGGGATCCCAGCCCCGGATTAGGGGGTGCAGGGGGGTCCCGGTGCTGGGGAAGGGAGTATGGGGGAGTCCCCGTGCCCAAAAAGGGGGGTTCAGGGATTCCCGTGCTGGGGAATGTGTGTTAATGGGGAGTTTCCTTCCCGGAATTTGGGGCTCAAGGGCATTGTGCTGCCTGAAAATGGGGGTTCAAGGGGTGCTGGTGAATGCTAAACACAACAGGCCTATCAGCAGCACCAGCCACTGTATGCTATCATTAGCATTTAAAGCAGATCTGAACTCCTTGAAAACTGGTGGGGTGGACTGAAAAAACTGGGTGATGGGTTGGGAGAAGATTTCCCCTGCCATCACTTGCTCACAGTAAGTACCATTACTGAAGTAACCCCAAAAACACAGTTATAGTGTGATAACTCTGGATCCATGTGGCTGTGTTCCAGAGGAAGTTAAAAATACATCAGTGCCTCACCTGACCAACTCACCAAATGAATCAGATAACAGCTACAGTAATTTTGGTGAGGGGACTCATGTTCACATAAGGGGTTGCAAATGGCAGAGCTGACAGGCAATGCTCTTTGCACTGCGCCCATGACACTTAACTGAGGACGGTTGTTTCTCCAGGGGCTATTGTGGAGTTGTAGATATACTGTCGGCAAATTCCCCATACTATTGGGGGGCAACTGCATTCCACTGCCTGGGCCACCCAAGGGTTTCATTCCCTTGTTGCCTTGCTGTGCCACGGATGTAGTTGATTCTTGCGGGGTCATCGGCTGGGGCAACACTTGCTGGGGGTCAAGGGCTGGGCCACAAAGTTGGTTGCCTCTCGGGGGGCAACGGGTTCAGAAGCTTGCATCACCTTCCCCCACGATATGAGACACTTGCTAGAGCCTGAACACATAACATCGTCTGCGAGCATTTTAGTACATTTTTCCAGCACTCAGGGTGAAGGATTTCTACCGGACGATCAATGGCACCCAATTGCAACAGTCACGTGACTGCACAATCAAAGTCTTTCGCTTTGCAATCAATGCCCCTCTGCTTATGCAGTTCAACACTACCTTGACGAGGGCTTCCATCTCCTCGCTACGGGAGCGTCCTCCCCGCCAAAGTCGGTCCCGCTGCTCCGGCCGTCTCACTCGTCCGGCGAGCTTCCCAACACCCCAGCCACCCCTCCCCGTGTCGGAGGCAGACGGATTCCTGGGTTTCAGCCCCTTGTTGCCTCTCTGGAGGCAAGGCGACCCGCTCCGAGAAAGACACGACGGCTGACATACAAGCCGTTCGGGCTAATCACTCACGGCACCAATATGGGGGATGGTGAAAAAGCCTTTATTTCCTCTTTGCACTGCCTTATATAACCACGGTGCACTTACATCATCCTATCTTGCTACTGGGTAACATAACTGGAGAGGGGCTGGAGCCCTGTCTTCCCGTACATCGCAATATTCTTCTGATCAGATTTCTCTACCTACCCACAGCATTGGAATTATTTGTGTAGATATGTGGGTGAGTCTTAGTGATATCAAAATTTTGGTATGGCTTTTTTGATGTTCACCTTTAGGATGGATTTTGTAACACCAGAAGAACTTTATAGGTAACACTTCAACAGATGAAATGCTAATAGAATATTTTTAATATGAAAAAAAGTAGCCGATTGTGGGGGGGGCACATATGAGTCATCCAATGGCTCCACTGGAAGACAAGCAGGGATTCCAGACAACCAGGAGAGGTTAGAAATGAACATTAACACTGCTGGGGCAAAGTGTGGATAATGAACCAAAATATTCTTGCCTGGGAGAGGAACTGGGCTGATTCCCTCTGTCCATGACCCCAAGCTCTGCCTGCCTGCACAGATGGAATTTGCACAGCTAAAGGCAGAGCTGACAGTGAGGATATCTGACTGCAACAGAAATTGGTTCAGTTGCAAAGGGAAACAGCAAATGGGGAACATTGTGAAAACTTTACTAAAAAAACTCGGGGGGGAAACATCCCTCTCCCCACTCCAACATGTGCTCTCTAGGTTATACAGAGAGTATTAGAGCACTGGGGTGTTTTGGCAAGTCCAGAGAAATCACTTGGGAGTCCAGGTATCTGATGATTTAATTAGAGAAAAGTGGTCAATTGATGCAGCCCTGGCTGGAGGGACCACCCAAAAATGGAGAAAAGATGAACAGACACCAGAACTAACCCAACTCAAACCCAAATCTACAGACCAGCCCCTGGGAACCTTAACGAATTCATATCAGGAGCCAGAAAATCCACCAATATTTCAAGTAGCATAATAAAGTTAAAAACTACATATTATCACTGTTATTAA
>NW_027636259.1:0-23754 GCF_903797595.1 Erithacus rubecula
TTCCAAACAATTGTAAAATTAGGCTCCAATCCCCAATTTCTCTTTTAGCTCTTTGCTGTGCCCTGCTCTCCAAAGGGTCTGATTCAACAACTCATGCTTGCCAGGAGCAAACATAGTTAACTTTTGGAGGATATTCCAGGGCAATTTGGGGTTTTTTGGGAGTTCTCAGGAGTGTTATAAATGGATATTTCCATATTTTAACTTTTCAACCCTTGGCCATATGCATTTGCCTCTCGCTTGGTGGAAGCTGCTGTGGGCCAGGGCCAGCACCGAGCTGGGCTGTGTGGGCCAGGCAACGTGGAGAGTCTTGGCTGATCTTGCTGTGTCCCTGGCCTCAGCACAGGCTTGGAGGATTTGCCTCCCAAGGCATCCTGCTCATTGGCTCTTCCTGTGCCTTGGAGAGAACAAAGACAGCATTTCTGGCAGCTGGGCATTAGCAGCCCTTCAAACGGGGGCGTGCTGTGGAGCAAGCCCAGCTGAGACACCCTGCGAGGAGCCAGCCCAGTGCTCCTTGCTCCTCCCTGCTGACACCAGATGGTTGATGTGGTTTTGGGATGAGCCCAGCTCCGTGACGGGGTGCTACGTGCACACGAGACAGCTGCCCCTGTCCCGCGGGGTCCCAGCAGTGCCTCGCAGTTGTCCTGCACACACATCAGGATGTGGCCAAGAGAGGTCCTGGAAGCTGAGGCAGCCGATTTGAAGCTTTTGCAGGTGCCTACAGGTGAAGGCCAACGGTGTTCCCTCAGGATGCAGCAGTCCTGAGGGTTCACCCCAGAGCTGCCTGATGCTGCCCACTCCTTATGGCACCAGTTGCTTTCCTGTGGAATGTTCTACCTCCACCAAGAGGGAACTGGAGAAAGAGCTTGCCAGGCCACTCTCGATCCTTTCCCAGCAGTCTGGCTCCCTCCCTCCAGTCCTCAGACTGTGCCCATCCCTTTTGTTCCCCTTAGCTCATCCCTTTGCTTTGCTTTCCATCAATAAAGTTTGGCTTCTTCATTTTGCCTGCATCTCTTTGGAGCAAAAGTGATGCAAATCCAGAGCCCTGGGACACACAGGCCCCTCCTGCCGTTCTGTTCCATGCCGTGTTCTGTGCAGAGACTCAGAGGAACGAGGGCAGATCAGGTTGGAAAGGTCTCTGTGCTGAAGCTTCAGTCCCACAACACTGTGAACTTCAAGGTCTTGCCACAAGGCTGATGGTTGCTGCCAGCTTGGCCCCGTGCCACCCACTGTGGACGTGGCCAGGGACAGGATGGCAGAGGGGCCGGGCAGACACCCCGCAGCGGCCGTGCTCCATCCTCTGGGGCATCCCGGGGCTTTCCCTGCCTGGGGAATGCAGGGCTGGCCTGTGTTCTCTGCACATGAACGGTTGATATTATCCACAGGAAGCAAAATCAGCATCCCCGTTTCCAGATGTCACATTGGAGAAGGCATTTGACAGTCCAATGGCAGCCATGGTCTGAGGATATGGCAGCTTTGCTCTGGGTGAAATCCTGCACCATATGGACTATGAGAAGGTTGTAGGTCAGTCCCAGCTACCGGACCCTGGTGGCTCTTTTCCATGTGAAACAAACCTAACCATCCCAATTTCCTGATGTCAGTTCAGAGGAGGCTTTTGGCACACCAAATGCAGCCATGGTCATAGGAGTTGGCAGTTTTGGTCTAGGAGAAATCCTGTTACGTAGGGAATTTTAGCATAAACAAACCCATTCTCACTCCCAAAGGACCATAAAGAATAGTGCCTTTTTCCACAGGAGAAAAACCTCAACATCCTTGTTTCCAGATGTCAGTTTTGAGGAGGCATTTGGCACTCCAACAGCACCCAGGCTTCTCGGTGGTGGCAGTTTTTGGTCTGGGAGAAATCCTGCACCTTATGAAATTTAGCGGTGGAAGCCCAGTCCCAGTGAGAGGCCCCTGGATATCAATGTGGCTCTTTTCCATGGGAAACAAAAGTCACCATCCCAGTTTCCTGACGTCAGTTGAGAGAAAATATTTGGTGCACCAAAGGCAGCCACTGTCCTAGGAGGTGGCATCTTTACAGGGCACACACCCACAGATTTTTCTCTCTCAAGGATTCAGAGAGTGCAGCCTCCTTTTATCCTTAACTCCCGGCCACACTTTGCCCTCTTCCCTTCCCCGTTGACCAAGGTGCTCGGAAGATACAGCCTTCCCAACCCGTGTACCCCGTATTACCCCTTGAATCTGGCATTTCACCCCCAAAGTTCAGAAGTTCAGGCTTGTGCAGACTCTTGTCTGGTTCAGGAGCCAAGCTGTGTGGGCCCAGTAACAAACCTGCTGCCCAAAGCTAGTAGAAACTTTACAACCCATTTCAAAGACCCTAACAGCCATCCCTTCACCCATGAAGTGATTTGTAAAGACATTAGCACACATCTTTCCTCTCACATTGATGTTTCCTCTGCTGCTAACAGACTTTTAAAGCCAGCCTTTGGCCTGACCTCTCTGCTGTTGTAGTTCCATGCACAGAGGTTGTTGTCTCTTCCCCCTTCCATGGGCAGGCCGCTGTTCAGCCATCTCCAGGACAGCAGGGCCCCACCCCACAGCACTGTGACGTAGGCAGACAAAAACCATCACTCCAAATGTCCCCCATCCTCCTTCTTCCCAGGCATGGGGCTCTGCCAGTGGGGTTTGCTGCTGCTTGCCACAGGAAAAAGAAGAGCACTGTGATTCTGTGGGGCTCAATGGAACCAAACATCCATTGTGACACTGCAGAGCCTCACAGAACCCAGAGTCCATGGTGACACAACAGGGCCTTGTGGAACCAAGGAGTCCAAAGGCCTAAACAGATCTTGCATGGCTCTGCCTTGGAAAGAGAAACCTCCTTGGCACGCACTTAAGGAGGGTGTCTGTTTGTAATGGGGAAACTCAGGAGTTTTAGATTGCTTCAAAAAGAGAAAAGGAAGAAACCCCCTGTTTCCCTGAATGCTGCCAGATCTCCAAACAAAGCAGATCCCAGGTGATTGAGGACACACAGGATGGAGTTGGGCAATGTGGAGCAAGGTTTCCACACTGGATCAGACCTCAAGGTAGAGCTTCTCTGAGCAGGCCAGATCTCCTAAAGAGAGACCCTGGGTCAATACCAATCACAGAACTGCAATCAACTCTGCTCTGAAGAAAAACAGTAATAAAAGACACTCTTTAAAATAGGAACTTATTTCTAAGAAGCTCTTTGAAATATTTCTCCATAACTCTAGAAAAAAAACTTTCCTAATCAACTGCACTGGACCAGAGGGAAAGAAAGGCAGAGCCATGGTTTGTCAGGACTGACTTGATCCCAGTGAGCCCCGTGGTGCATTTGGTGCTGAGCCCTTGAACCTCAGGGCCTGAGATGAGCCAAATCCCATTAAACTGACCACAAATCCCATACAAATACTCCAAAATCCCCCAAAACTTCCCCAAAAAAGGTCCTGACCCTGTCCCAAAGCTTCCAACTGACCCCACTCCCCTAGGTAAGTTCAGCTCAGCCCAAATCCTCAATTTTTTTCCCCAAATCCTCCCTTTTTTATCCCAATCTTCCTTTTCTTATTCTAGATCTTCCTTTTTTATCCAAAACTCTTTTTTTATCCCAAATCCCCCTTTTGTAGCCCCAAAATTCTTCTTTGTATACCCCAAATTTGCCTTTTCACAGCCCAAATCTTTTGTGCATCCCAAATCCCTTTTCCCACCTCAAAATCTCCTTTTCCCACCCCAAATCCCCTTCGTCCACCCAAGGTACTTTCCTGTCTACCTCAAATCCTTTTTCCCACCCAAAATCCTCAATCCCCACCCCAAATCCCTCTTTCCTCCCTCCAAATCTTCTTTTCCATCCCAAAATCTTCTTTTGCTACCCCAAATCCCCTTTTTAGGTTTCCCCAAGTGTTTTTGGGGTTCCACTGGGGTTTTTGGGGTTTTTCCCAGCATTGTACCCAGGGTCTCTGCAGACATTGCACGAGGAGCTGCCCCCACCCCAAATGAATCTCAAATCAACCTTAAATCAACCCTAAATGAACCCAGCTGTGCCCCCAAGGCTGGGGTCCCCACAAGTGCTCAGAGTGTGGGAAGGGCTTCAGGTGGAGTTCCAACCTGATCAGACCCCAGAGAATCCACACAGGGGAACGGCCCTATGAGTGTGGGAAGAGATTCAGAGGCAGCTCACACCTGACTGAGCACCAGAGGTTCCACACTAGGGAGAGGCCCTATGAGTGTGATAAATGCAGGAAGAGGTTTCACACTAGCTTCAGTCTCCTCCAGCACTATCGCATTCACACAGGGGAGAGGCCCTTCTGCTGCCCCGACTGTGGGAAGAGCTTCCATCAAAACTCACATCTCATCAGGCACCAGCTCATCCACACAGGGAAGAGACCCTACGAGTGTGATAAATGCAGAAAGAGGTTTCAGAGCAGCTCCAGTCTCCTCCTGCACTATCGCACTCACTGGGATGAGAGGCCCTTCTCCTGCTGCGACTGTGGGAAGGGATTCAAGAAAAACTCCACCCTCATCAGGCACCGGCGCATCCACACCGGGGAGAGACACTATGAGTGTCCTGAGTGTGGGAAGAGCTTCTCACAGAGCTCTACCTTGACCAAACACCAACAGAGTCTCCACTGAGAGAAGCCCTGTGAGTGCCCTGAGTGCAGGAAAAGCTTCGTGCTGGCTCCCTGTGACCTGGATTTTCTTTACATTTCTCGTTGTCCTTCCCAGACACCTTGTACCAGGTTAAAAATGAAGACATTGAACTAAGACATGCCTGCAGACACAGGGGCATCTTCCAGAGGATGCGGGAGACCCTGTGTTCCAGGGAGTTCAGGTTTCCTTGGGGATTGCTCAGGGCTTTGGGCACTCCAGGCCCAGCGGCTCTGGCTGCACTGGGCGATGCTGACGGAGGTTCTGGGGCAGCTGATCAAGGACCCCCTGCCCTGACACCCTCCCCGTTTCCCCCTGACCCGGCTCCCACTGTCCCCTGTCCAGGATCCTCCTCTCCCCACTGTCACTTCCCTTCCCCTCAGCCCATTCCTGTCTCATACCACTCCTGCCCCAGTCCCAGTTTAGATGCCATTCCCGGTATCATTCCCTGTCCTGTATTCTCTGCCTGGTTACCGTTAACATATTCCCAGTCCCATATTCCCTGTACTGTTCTCCTCCTAGTATTCCTGATCGCTGTTCCATTCCCATATTCCCATTCCCAATCCTGTTGCCCTATCCCCATGTCTGTTGCCTGTCCCATACTCAAAATCCCCATCCCATATTTTCTCCCCAATTTCTATTTCCATATTTCCTGTTCTGATCCCATATTCCCATTCCCTCCTCCTGTTTTCATTCCAGTTCCGATGTCCCTTTCCCAGTCCCCACTCTCAGTCCCTGTCCCCCATTCCCGGTTGTTGGAGAGTGGAACAGAGAAGCCTCTCTGTCTCCCTCCGAAAGAGAACAGTATGCAAGAATTAAATTTAAAATATTTTGAGAAGTTCAAATACAAGAAACTACACAGACATTAAATAGAGGTCTAAGTTTTAGTATAAGGAATTGGAAATATTAAGTAGCATAGATATGAAGTAGAAGTTTAAATCTTAGTGTGAAGTACATAGAAATATGTTTTAAATACCATAAAAAGTAAAATCCATGGAATCTCCTATAAAATAGTGGCTGCATTGAGACATTAAAAACTTAGTTCTAGACAAATTAAAATTACAGTAGGAATATTTTATATATTTTTCACATAGAACAGATAGGCCATATGCACAAGTTATATGTAGACTTTAGTATTACAGAATTCTAATAGGTTTAGGAGAAATTCGTCAGGTTCACGGTTTTGGCTCATTGGGTAATTTGTCAAAAAAATCCACGTATTGGAGCCAGAGCTCTCTTTCACTCCTCTCCCTTTGCTCTGTCCTCCTCCACCACCATCATCATCACCACTGCCACCACAGGAGAGAAGAAGAGGAGGAAGATGAAGAAGAAAAGAACAGAAGAGGAAAGGCCAGGGAGCATCTGCCTCTGGAGACTCTGCACCAGCCGCAGCTTCGAGCTCTTGCAGCAGGGAGCTGCTCCTGCTTCCATCGGGACTTTATGGCAGAGAGATTGAACAGGGACTGGAGAGCCTTGGGCTCTTTGCCTTTGGAGCCTGACGTGCCTTCACAAGAAACAACTTTACAGCAGCCAGCAGCTGCTCTGCTCTTGGAAGATCTAAAGCCACAACCAATCCCCACAGCCGGTGCCAGTCCCAGTTGTGGACACTGCTGGAGGCCTAGGCACATTTTAGCTAGGCCTTTTTCTCAAGTTCTAAGTATTTTTCTCAGGCCATGAAAATTTCTCAGCCTCTAGCCAGGATTTTTCCCAGGCTAGAGATTTCTTTTTTATTGTAAACACAAGAGAAAGAATCATAACAGAGATAAACACCTGCAAAGTCCATGAGAAAGTCGGGGAGGAGAGGTGTCTCCTTCTCTGATCAATGATCTGTCTGTATTTTTTTTTGCACAAATTGTCTTATTTAAGGCAATGGTTTCTTTCAATAAATTGCTGTTTCTTGCTCTTTCTGCACCATGCAAGAGAGTGTATTGTTGCTGGTTTTTTGTTGCTCTGTATCTTTCTTCACAGAGAAAGAGGCAACAGAGCAGGACACTTTATTTTACCTCAATGCACAGTGATCATGGCTCCCTACTGTCTCTGCTGAACACAAGCACAGTAGATAGTGATGTAGCAATACTGTGACTAATGGCATCTCTTAATGAAAACAGCAATCTGAACAGTCTGTAATGAGCTCCATTCTGAATGGTCTGCAGAAACCAACAGGCACTTTATTGTTTCTGGAAAGCACAGAGTGCTCATCTCCTCAGGGCATCCTCAGGCTCCTGGTCCCTCAGACTGTAGATGAGGGGGTGCAGTGTTGGAGGCAGCAGCAAGCACAGAAGTGACCGTGCCAGAGCCAGGAATGGGCACCAGGGTGGCACAGGTGACCTCTGGGCTTTGCAGGGCCAGGCACAAGGGCTGTGCCAGAGCCAGGGCTGAGCTCCCTCTGTGGGCTGGGGCAGAGCCCAGCCAGAAATCCCCCCTGAGGCAGCAGCTCTGCACTGGTGGCCACCAGGCCAGCTTGCCAAGGGAGGCTTCTGGCCATGCCCTGGAAGCAGCTGCTGCTGCCAAGGTGCCTTTGGTGCCTCAGGCTCTCCCTGGCACAGCTCCCACCATGGCACTCTGCTCTTGTGCCCAAGCCCTTCCCTGTGCTGGGGCTGCCTGGGGCTTTTCCTGCAGCAGGACCTGGCCTGGCCATGGCACAGGAAAGGCAGTTCCTGCTGGAGCAGGAGGCTCTGCCTGCAATGGGCTCCAACAGCTCCAGCAAGGACCTCTTTGCAAAGCCCCAGGGGGAAATGAAAGAGGGAGGGTCATGCTGCCTTTGGGGTGAATAATGCTGAAACCAGCCCGACTACTCCATCCCAAAGTTCAACATCCTGAGAGGGAGCTGAAGCTGTGGCAGAGCTGAGAAAATCCCCAGAGCAGGGAACAACCAATTGGCACCACAGAGAACTCCTGCAGAGCTGTTGAGATGGCACAGACTGGGCACATCTGACTGACAGCACTTCAGACTAGAAAAGCCCTGTCCCAAATATTAGTGGCAGCATCTCCTGACATTTCCCTTCTTAGGGGTGTGTGCAGATTCCTCCCTGGAGTGGAGACACCCCTCAAGGTCCCTGCTTGAGGCTGAGCTAAGGAGATTTGCCCAGGGTCGTTGGTCTGGGGGAGTGACACCCATCTCTACTTAGTTCTGCTTTGATACACTTGCTTCAAAATTGCTTCCTAGGGCATGATATTAAAATAGATGTTACAGCTCCTAAACTGTGGAGTAAGTAATTCTGATTAAGACCTTTTTGCCTAATCATGATCATAATCAACCATATCTCTATGCATATAAATACTTCTAGATTTCCATCCTTAATGTTGAGGGACAAAGTTATACAAAGGTTCAATTCCAGCCTTATAATACTTTATCAATAAATTCTTGACAAAGCCTGGCGCTGGGATTGGATCCAGGCATTCTTAGGCTCCTCTAAAAGAAGGAGTTTAGAAAGCCTGGGGTCCTGGTTTAGGGGAGCAATTGGGGTGTTGGGGATCCTTTGTGCCCCTCGTGACCCAACAAGAGCTTCTCTAATAAACTTGGCCTGAAGCTCCCACGGGGCACATGACAGGAACTCCAGTGAGTGTCTGTGACATCCCAGCCCTTTGGCAGCCTGGGGATCCCTGGGGACTCCCTGTGAGTGTCTGTGACATCCCAGCCCTTTGGCAGCCTGGGCACTCCTGGGGACTCCCTGTGACTGTCTGTGACATTCCAGCCCTTTGGCAGCCTGGGCACTCCTGGGGACTCCCTGTGAGTGTCTGTGACATTCCAGCCCTTTGGCAGCCTGGGCACTCCTGGGATGTCACCCTGGAGCCCCTGTGGGTGTCTGTGACCTCCCAGTTCTTTAGGAGCACACAGATGTCCCCACTGCACTCCTGCCACTGCCTGTGACAAATTGGCTCCTTGGCACCTCTGTTGTCTCTGTGGAGCCCTGTGACTGTCACCTCATGATCCTTAGGGAGATTAAGGACCCCTGGGATGTCACCATGGAGCCCCTGTGACTGAGTGTGACCAAACAGATCTTTAGGAACTCAGACAACCTTCAGATATGCCCATGGAGCCCCTGTGCCTGCACGTGAGCTCACAGCTCTTGGGCAGCCTGGAAACCCCTGGGATCTTGTAATTCCTGCTCTGCTGAGGATGGATCCTCAGCAGCTTGGAGGTTCCCTGATAGATTTGAGTTCTCCAGAGACTTGTTAAGTCTTCAGCTCTTCAGATCAGCAATTCAGTGACAGATGGTTATCAATATTTTAAATCACCCTAATAAGACAAGGCCCTGGGAATAATTTAGTTTAAAGTCTTCAACTCGTTTGTGGTTAATTAGACAGATTTCTTGAAGTGTACTCCAAGTGAATATACCATATCTTTAAAAAATGGAGGGAGATTATTTTTGGCCTGTTTAGTTTTCCTGCTTACATATTGGTACCAGCAATCTCCAGTTGATATTGATCCCCAGCCCCTCCTAATGCAGTCTGAATAGATATGAAAAGACCCTTTAAGGCTGACAATCAATCACATTTTGTCCCTATCCCCATCCCAGAATTTCTCTCAGCCAACCCCTGGCACTCAGAGCAGCCTTGTGCAAATCTGAGCTCCCTCCAGCCCAGGCTGTGCCTGCAGCTTTCAGCTCCTTGGCAGCAGCTCCCACCTGTGTTCCTTGCAGAAGGAGCTGCCTGAGACACAGAGGGACTCTGTGCTCTCCATCAGCTCCTGGCTGGCACTGCCAGGCTGGCATGAGGAGCCCCTCGGCCTTCCCTGCTCTGGGCTGGACAAGCCCAGCTCCCTCAGCCTCTGCTCACAGCCAAAGGGCCCCAGCCCCACCTTGGAGGCCCTTCCCTCAGCCTGCTCCAGCTGCCAGACATCTTTCCTGCCCTGGGGAACCCAAACCAGCCCCAGTGACCTGGATAATCCACGTCCTTGATGTCCTGGTCACACAGCCCCAGCCCCTTGTCCCCGTGTCAGGCTCTGGGGTTGATTTGTGGAACATCCTTGGGGGAGGCTGTGGCTCCAGGTTGGGCAGGGGGATACAGAGGGACAGGGGACCCTGCTGGGCATGAACAGCATTGGACTTGTCTGGGGAAACTGTGAGGGGGCTGGGGCAGAGTGACCAACCCAGTGACCTCACACAGCCCTGCTGGGATGTCACACAGCCCTGCTGGGATGTCAGACCTCGGCCCTGTGATGTCACTGTCATGTCTGTGATGTCACAGGGACAGCCTGTAGTGCTCAATGACCTCACATAGCCCAATGTCACCTCATGTTAACAGATGATAAATTTCCCACCCCAGGTGAGCTGACACAATGCTTCTTCTCCAAAACCACTTGCCTCTGCAAACCACACAATGCCCCTTGTGTAAGAAGGGGAACTGGAATTCACCAGCCTCAGTGTCCTGCCAGCTCAGCCAGGCTGACTGGAACACTGGAGTGCATGAACACCAGGGAGATCCCCAGGAGAGAAGAATGCATCCGTGTCCTGGTTTGGAGAACAACTGTCTGCCAATACAGGCAGGAGCTTCTCTTTGAAATGGAGAATGTAAACCCTCTCCCTGCAAATTATTATCATTTGGAAATTAATGACTCTCAGGCAAAGGTGTGGAAATCAGGCATAACAGTTCTTTATTGGTATATATATAACAAGGGATACAAAACCACCAACAGCTAGGAAATTAACAATAAAAGGGAACAGGAACCCGGCACCAGTTCTTTCCCCTGGGGTACAGTCACTGTCCCAGCTGGCAGGTAGGGCTGGACAGCCCCCAGTACCAGGGCGAGGTGCAGTGATCCCATATGGCTGCAGGGACGCTGGGGGTGATGGTGGCCGTGTCCCAGACGGGAAGAATGGAGGAGAGACGCTGCTCACGGATCTCGGGGCAGTGTCGGTCCCGGTGCTCCAACAGGATGCGTGGAGGTGGGAGGTCATCCCGGGCAGGGGGTTGCGGGGTCCCCCAGGCGAGGAAAAAAAGCTCCCGGCCTTGGTGCGGCAGACCAAGGTTTTTTCAGCCACCCTCCTCCTCCAAGCCAAGAGAGTGAATGTGCACAAAAGGGAGTCCCTCCTTGTTTTACCTGGAACCAACGCCCCCTATCTAAATGGAATAATCGCTGGAAGGGAAGGTAATTACTTTTCTTAATTCTCTGTCCTTCATCCACTTTTGAAAAGGTCTCATTGGTTGCTTTTCCCGTGTCCCCTTTCTGCTCTTATCTCGGGTTGCTGTTCTTATCTCGCTTATCAGTTCCAGGCATCTGAAGCAGTCCTGTGCTGGTTGGTTGATGGTTGATCGCATTTCATGGCCGTTCATTACCCGCTTGAATGCCCGGGGGAAGGTGTTAATTGCCCCAGCTGACAGCTGTTCCCCGAGTGTCTTTTGCCAATGGGCCTGCAGTGGCCCCAGCCATCTGCTGCTCCATGCTTATCTTTTGTTCTCCCCGGCGCAGCCCGTCTCCCTGGCAGGTGGCTCCTCCCAGCTCCACTGTCCACGGCTGCTGCCTGGGACTGATGGCTCATCCCAGCTTCTGTCCTCAGACCCGCAGCTGCTCTCCTGGTGCCATGTCTCATCGTTATCAGCATCCTCTGATGGTTTCCAGGGCAGCAATCTCCTTTTGTCTCTGATTTGCTTAGCTGTTTTGCTTGTGATTTGCTCTGCAATAAGCTTATTGGTGTTTTTCTTGCCCTTGAACTGAGCCTCCAGTCTTACCAGCAGTTCTTCCTCCTCCTTTGTCCAGCATCTTTTGTGAGCTCCTCACTTAGATGTTTCTTTCAGCTGGGGAGCAGCCATCCTTTCCTGGATCCTTATCAATGGGTGTGCCAATCTTTTGTGCTGTCCCAGGCCGATTTTAGTTTTGAAGTCCCTGCCACATACCCCACAGATCCACTCCCCAGCTGGAGCCATTTCAGTATTTGGACCCCTGCCCAGAGCTGCCAGGAGCAGTTGATTACAAAAAGAAAACAAAAACTAAGCAACAAAATGCCCGCAAACCAATCCAAACAAACAAATCCAACAACAACAGAAAAAATAAAAACTAAAAAAAAAACAACTAGAGATGGAGAAATCCCCACAAATAGATCTGTTCCATGCTTCTGTTAGTTCACCAGGATGCACACAGGCCCTGAGATTGCAAACAGAAGGATTCCTTGAATACATTTGCAGGAAAAACACGTTTAAGACATTGTCACAGTTAGGAATGTTCTCAGCTGAGCAAAAACAACCCCTTTGGACGTTGCAGGGCCCTTGGAAATGGCAAGTGCCACACCCTCAGCCCATGGAGGAGAAAAGGGCTCTGAATTGGTTCCCCTGGCATGTAAACCCTCTTCCCTGGGTGCTTCACACACAGGATTCTTACAGAGGACTCCAGAAAGCTGCAGACAGTAGGCTCTCCATCTTCTGTGTCCTAAAGCTGCCTGAGAGAAGAAATTTGGGCTCTGCTCCACGGGCACAATCCCTGCTGGCCCAGGGCACGGTGCCAGCAAGGTGTGTGCATGCCAAGGCTTTGCTCCAGGCAAGAAAAGCTGCGGCACAGGGTCACCTTTCCTGCTCAGCCAGACCCCCGAGTGCCCCAGCAGCAGGGAATGGACAGATCTGGGTGGCACCAATGCTGGGAAATGCCAGACTGGGGCAATCTGCTGGATCTGGAGTCCTGGCACCCACAAATTACCAGGTGTGGGCACTGCTGGTGCCAGAAGATGGGGCATTGTGATCACCTGAAGGTGAGGCTGAGGCTTGGGGAATTACTCAGGTGTGGCATTTCCCACATCCACAGCACCCCATTTATGAACCCTGCAGGCACCAAACTAGTCCAGTTTCCAGCCCCAGAGCAGAGGGGAATATCTCCTGCCCTGCCCCTCACCCTGTCACAGTTGTGGCCACTGAGCCATCCCAGAGCCCCTGGGTCCTGCTCTGCACAGCTGCCACACATGGGGGTGCCAGGGACCCCATCCCCAACAAGGCTCCCATTCCAGCCCTGTCCCTCTCTGGGACTTGCCCACAGCTCCCCAGGGCCCTTGTCCCCACTCAGTGTCTCTGCCATGCCCTGGCCCTGGGCCCAGGCCAGCAATGGCCCAGAGCAGGATGTGCCCATGCCCAGGGCTGTGGGGGAGCTGGTGTTTGTCCCCAGGCAGCTACTGGGATCAAACTGAGCAAACAGCATTGGAACACCAGCATTCCCTCTGTGCCACCCCAGTGGTGGCAGCAGGGGATACACAGCCCTGAGCAGGTCAGTGCATGATCCCAGCATCTTTTGGCAGAAGCAGTTTGCTGGAGCCCTTTGCTGCCAGCAGAGTGTTCTGTGCAGGAAATAGACAACGATTCACCTGTGGGAGAATGAAAGAGAGACAGGTTCCAAAGGTGAGCAATGAGCAGCAGAGCACCAAGCTGCTGTGCACAGTGCACTGGCTGCAAGACAAGCGTGGCTGCCACTGCTCTGCTTTCCATAGTTACATTACCAGTCCATAGGACAAAGTTCAATGAGAGCTGCTTTTGCTGCTGCCTATTCCTCTTAGCCCCTTGTGGAAAAAATTGTCCTTACATGTAGGCCCTGATATCTACAGAACACCTTGGTGGATTCAGCCAGAAATGGACAGAGAGGATGCACCTGTGATTTTGCTGTGGCTTATGTGTGGCATGGGGAAGGTGCAGCTCTGCACTGGCTTTTACTTCTAGAGCCTTTATCTATGGGCACAGCTGCTGGATGCAGAAAGTGTGTGAAAGTGATAGAGCTGGGGAAATCAGGTTTCACAGGGAAGAGGGTAGGGGACTAAATGCCTTCTGTGCTGGCACATCTCTCAGTCTGAACTGCAGCTGGAATGATGGACTCTCCCACTTTGAGAAGATATGCTGATATGCAGAGTTGAGAAGGAAAGAGTGAATCACTAGTGTGTTTTGTCTGCTTTAAAGACTGCAAAAGGGCTATGAAATCCAGCACTGGCTTTTTGCTGTAGGACTGTTTTGCAAGTGGCTGCTGGAAGTTTTGAAGGGGTTTGGGATCTGCCAGACTGAGAGGGTAGGATGGTACACAGAGCTTGAGAGAAAGTGCATATCTCCAGGGAGGTGGATGCAGTTGAGTGCGTGCCAGTTCCACGTTGAGCAGCTGATCACACAGAAAACATTCTCAAAGGAAGAGGCCGTGGTGCCATTGCTATTTTGCAGCTCATAGACCGCTTGGCCAACGATGGAATAATTCCTCTTCCTTCCCTGCTGCCTGCAGGAGCACATTCTGTCAGGCTCCAGGAGCCAGGATCCCCAGCGGAGCTCTTCCCAGCGCTGCTCCCACACGAACGGGGCAGGGACAGCGCTTGGTTTTCCCTGGGCACTGTCAGCGCCATCAGAACAACCACACGACAGCGCTGCCAACTCGCAAAAGGAGGAAACGCGCCCGGCCCGGCTCGAAACCACCCAGCACAGAGCCAAGCTGCAAACGGCCCTGCTCTCAAATGCCAGCACAAAAACAGTGTGCTGACCTTCCCTTCCTAACTGCATGCTCTTCTTGGCACCACGCTCAAAGGGAAGCACAAACTGCTTTGCCCTAGCAGAGCTTTTCTCAGAGAAAAGCTCTCAGAGCCGGCTAACAAACATGAAAACATCTGGCAAAAAGAGAGCTCACCAAAGTGCCAACTATGACAGATCTTGCTGCCCACAATTGGAACTGCAAATTGCAAGCATTCACCCTGCTCTGGCACTTTCCTTTCCAGTTCTAGGGACTGCCCTAAGCTTTCAGTTTCCCAGAGTCAGGATGCAGATGGAATAGAACCAGGGACAGCTGACACACTCCAGTGACCAGGACAAAAAGCTCAGCAGCTTGGCATCCACCAGTGACTGAGAGACAGGACTACAAAGTGGAAGGGCTGCAAAAAGAAATCCAAGCAAAAAACCAAAGCCCAAGCAAAATGAAGTCCAAGTTGTTTATTGAAGGCAGAGCATCCAAGCATAGAATACAGGGTGTCAAAGTCTGAAATCTGAGCAAAAGTAGTTTATTGGAGTCCTTATTTTTCTCACAGTTCAGCCTTATGTACTGTTACCCTTCCAACAAGTTACAGCTCTAAGCAGTCACATCTCTCAGTAGAATTTTTCCTACTAGTACAGAATCAGCCTATTGTCTACATTACTTGGCAGCCTGACAAAACCACATCATTTCAAAGACCTCTCCAGCTGAATATGCTGTACCTTTTCATAGCCTGTTCCAGGCCTTGTATTTTGTTCTGCTGAGCTCTCTGTTCCATCTTCCATCTGGTTTCCCACAGATGTCTGCATTCCCACTCAAAATTAAACTGCTCTAACCCAGAGAACTGCCTATCGGGAAAAGCCTTTCAATTCACTGAGACTTCCCAAAGTCACATCCAAACCTGCTTTCTTGGCCAAAGAGAGGAACTAGAAGCCCATCTAAAAAGAAATGGCATTCCCTCCTCTAAAATACAAAATGTCCAGGGACTGATCCACCTCCAGTATGGAATGTATCCAACAAATTTGCTTACACAGAAAAGGCTCAGACAGAAATACCTTGCTGGATTATTCCTCCCCACAGTACATTAACATCTGTTCCAAAAACAGTGGCACTGTATCTTTCACTTCCCAGGGAAAGGCACCCCAAGTCCCTTGGCCTTGCCTTGCCTTCAGTACTGTTCCTAGTTTTGCCTGGCCTGCCCTTGCTTTGCTTGCCTTGCCTGTGTCTGCCTTGCCTGGCCACAGCCACAACTTCCTTTGCTGTGTGTGGGTGGTGCAGAGTGTGTGTGCAGCATTGTGTGCAGGGTGCAGGGCCAGTGGGAGCCACCCCACCAGCAAGAACGGCTGGGAAAGAAAGGAGGCAGATGGAATGTGTCTGTGCAAACACACCATGTCAATCTGCTAGTAGACAGGACCAGGAACCTCTAGATAGTGAAGCAACAGAAGAAACTCAGTTCTAGAAAATGTTACTAATCCACAGAGACTGTTGGTCACCAAAGGCTGTGCTGAATTCCTGAAACTAGAGCAAAAGGAGAGAGACTTAACAGAATTTGGAAGAGTTTATATTTCTTTCTTTTCTATAAAAAAGGAGGGTGCATATTAGAGTGGGGCTTAGAGTAGGAGATTTGGGAAGTCTGTACCTTCCAATTACCTCAGTCAATGGGGAAAAGAAGAGGGTAATTCAGGGGGAACTTAGGAGAAAAAGGAGGCTGCATCACCCAACCATTTAAGACCCTCCCATGGGAAATGCCACATAACCTCTCCCAAAGTTACAGGCTGCCTCTGTCTCCTTTTTGGACATGAACCTTTGATATTAGGAATTTATTTTCCTAACTAAATGGCAACTCATCCAGGATTCTTTCACCATCCAGGGGCAGCAAGTGGAGCTGAAGGCGCCTCTCACTCAGCTTTGGTGATCAGTTCTTGTCAGTGGAGGCTGGCACTGGGCAATTGATTGGGTACCTGACAGTGTCCACTTGAGACTGACAATGACAGAGCAGGGAATCCCTGCAGAGTGCACAGGGAAGGAGCACTGAGAATCTCCCCAGTCAATGGGATATTCAGGGAGTAAACCTGAGAGGGCACCCAGGGAGAGTAGCATAGGTAAAGGCAGCTCCTGGCAAAAGGGATGATGTCTGCTGAAATATCTCCAGAGAATCCCTTGGGAGAAGGTGGACATAGTTTGCACATTCTCCCAGGGGTAATTAAAGACAGTTCATGCCCAGGAAGGCAATAAGGGGAGTTGAGAAGGGGTCTCAGCAACAGGGGAAAGGATTGGTTGGAATAGAATGTGTAGGAATATGGTCAAGACAAGCAGTAGCAGAAAACATTTATCCTCAAAATTTGCCAACTGATCCAGGGCCAGCTGCAAGGGGCCACATTCAGACACTGTGGCAGGACAGGGACTGGCTGGAGTGTACAGTGTGTGGTGAAAATGGGGAGCACAGAGAGGAGGAACAAGGAATATCTGGGAAAAGAAGATTAGATGTGGAAGGATTAGGATTTTCTTTGAAGAATTTTGTTTGGGTCACTGGAGAAACAAATGATTGTGAGCTGTGCAAGAATGAGTGCCCAGAGGCAGTAGTGGGGTGGAGGCTGGAGGAAGGACAGAATAAGCCCCTGGATGAACAGGTTAGAAAGATACAGCACGTGTATGAAAGAAGGGATGAGGAAAAGGCAAGGGCAAAGGTGATGGCAGAGTTCTTACTGCTGAGGAGGGCCCAAGGGTGCAGAAGGGGCACCCAGAGCAGAAAGGAAGGGATTGGCCACAAGGATGTGGCAGAGGCATTCCTTCCCCAACAGGGGAGATCCCAGCAAACAGTGTCTTGGAAGGAATCAGTGCACTATCTGCAGGGACACTGAAAGTGAGATTGTCTGAAGAAACAATGGGATCCTCAGCACGAGGAAGTCCAGCAATTAATGGAGAAAACTCAGAAAGCAACACTTTTGCCAGAACTCTGGAAGATCCTCCCTTTGCTCCCAGCTGACTCAGTGAGTGCCAGAGAAGCTGTCTTTGCCACCAAAGGAGCTGGAGATAATTCAGAGTGGCCAGGCAAAGACAAAAGGGGATAATTGGTTTACAAGGAATGGCAAAGAATAGAGACCAGAAGAATAGATACAAGTAGTGGAACAACTGCATGAAGGGAGTCACTGGAGTTCTTGAGGACTGGCAGAAGCCTTCTCAAGATGTATGTTTCTTGTAAGGGTGTTTTTGTCCTGCAAAATCAGCTGTTGCAGGCTGCTTCATCTGTGCTAAAGCCAATAACAGAGTTACAAGGAAAACTGCCAAGAGAGGGGAGCCATGGTATGTCCCTTCCAAAGGTGCCAAGTGGATGTTGCTGAGATGTCCCAAGTGGGAAGGCTTAAATATCTTCTAGTCAGCTAACAAGGTGGCCAGCAACATTTTCAACTGCTTCAGCAACTACAGCACCAGTTATTAAAGTATTTTTGGAACAAATAATTCCAAGACACCGGATTGTAGAAGCAATACACTCAGATAGGGGAATTCATTTTATAGGAAGATTCCTTCAAGGGCTTGTGGCTACTTGTCTTGGTTTAGTTTAGGTTTGCCAGTTCTAATCTACTCAATTTCTGTTGTGGGATAGGATTACAGGATTAGGAGCAAAAACAAGGCAGGCCTAAGACTTAAAAGGGTATAAAGAAGAAATTTATTAACAATACAAAGAAAACAAGAACTTTGGAATAAGATTTCCAGATCACTCCCTCGTCCCCCCGACCTCCCACATTTCTTAACAACAACATACAGAAACACTTCAGTCAGTCTTTCACTAAAATAATTGTTTCAGTTCACTTCAGGGGAGGAGATTCTTTTTGTCTGGCCATAGGGATTATTCCCAAGAGGAAAAAAATGTTCTCTAAAGGGGAAAATTGTGAGGAATTTCTTTAATTATCCAGGGGGCAAGTGAAAAAGAGGTGTGAATGTGTTTCATTCAATTAGTACAGGTGGGATTTAGGTTTGAAATGCATGAATTTCTGTTTGTTCCTATCTGTAATTATAACTTACTGGGAAGAGATTTGCTGGCTACATTGGGAATGCAAAATAACCTTGTAAAAAGTGAGACAGAAGCCAACACAAAACCAGACAAAGAAACCTCTGTGTGTGTGTGTGTGTGCCTTCCTCTTAGGTGACTTCCATGTAAAAACAGCACACTATTTTAGGAAAACAATGGATCCTCCATACCCCTGGTTCTGCCAGAGCTTCTGCTCATTTTTTCTTTTTTTTTTTTTTTGGTAGAAAATAAATGAATAGGGGAAAAAAAGAAATAGCATTTGAAGCTGTAATATAATCCAAGACACCACAAGGTAAGGCTTTTGCCATTGGTTTGCCAAGATAAAAGGACAGACACGGAAGAGACTTTCAGTTATCTTCCTTTGAATACTTGTTTGGGATTCCTCACCCAGGTAACTCTCAACCCAATGGGAGTGGTGATAAGTGACGTGTATTTAAAACAATGTGTGGCCAGGACACTCTCTCTGGGGCAATCTCCTGCAACAGGAAGCTCAGCTGGCACAGCCCCTGCCTTTGGACTGTGCTGTTCATAACCTCCCACCAGGGGATTTAGTCCTGGCTAAGGAGTGGAAACAAGCACCACTGGTGGTGGTGTTGATTTTCCAGGTGTCACTGACCACAGAAACAGCTGCCATGACAGCTGAACACGGGTGAAACCATCCCACTCTGGCCATGCTCTCCAAGGCCCCAGAGGTTTGGCCATCTCAGCTGGCAGAGAAGGATGGCAGGCTGTGACTGACACTCTGCAGGAGGGGGCTGGAGCAGCAGCAAGTGCACTGACACCAGGGGAAGCCCCGTGTGCTGCCCACAGACTGCAGCTGGAACAGTCTGTATGGGCATCCCTCCTTCAGAATCTCCACCCACGGGGGGGACACTTGCTGCCATTGTTTCCTTTATCTGAAGGGGTTTCTGTGCCTTCACTCACCACAGGTGCTGCTGAAGACAAGGTGAAAAATAGACTAGGTCATTAGAATACACTTCTAGAATATTTTCCTTAGTAATTCTACTTTCATACTGACAACTAAGTTTAGGCCAGAAGAGGAAGAATCAATTTGCAGCCTTAGGAGAAGAAGCAGTGAGAGTTTTTAACCTTGACAATTGTTGGGTCTGAGAGAGCCAGGAGCATCTGAAGAGTGGCTGACTAACCCAGCTGAACGTAATGGTGGGTCAGCACCCTCAGTGAGGTCCATAGTGGGATGGGATTTGGGACAAAGAAGGAAGTCCATGGTGACTTCATTCTTCTGAAACAGGCACTTATTGCCTAAATAGGACAGGGCCATCTACATAGGAAAAGCATTTGTGAATTGATTATATCTTAGGGTTTAAACAATTGGGTTTGGACTCCCAATTACCCTCCTTAGAATTATTCCAAATATCAAGGGAAATGCTATCAAATGCCTGTTTAGCTCACTAATGGTAGCTGGCTAAGGTGTTCCTACAATAATTAATGAAAAGATTTGGAAGGCTGTAAAGCAGTGGGGAGGGAAAGGGGTTTTCTGACTAAGCTTTTAAGCTGCCAATGAGAAAATTCCACAAGCAGAGCACATGTTGTTTGTGATTATCAGTGAAGAAATGGCAACACGGGAAAGGAATTTGACCCCTTTTTAGTGAGTTCTGCTCCAAGTCCCACCAAACAGCTTGCAGATGTAAATGTAGATGGAAAGCCCATGTGGAAGCTTGGAAATGCAAATATTGTGACCCCCATGGTGGGGCTATTATTGTTGAAGGACTGTTAGGGCCAGGAAAAAAGCTGCATTTTGACCCACCAATTGATGACAAAGGTCAGATGGCCTTTTGCTAATGCAACATGGGCTTTGAAAGAGCATTATTGTATTTGTGGCCAACATGCTTATTGCAGGTAACCTCCAAACTGCTGAGGGATCTGTTCAATGGGGCTTAAATTGACTGTTGTTCTTTTTTCTACCACAAAGTGAGGGAAATCACTTAGGAATCAAAATCTAATTGAACAATTTAACTAGAGAAAAGCAATCAATTGATGCAGTTCTGGCTGGAGAGAGCACCCAAAATGGGGAAAAGATGAATGGCCACAAGATAAAAATTATACTGCAATATAGACCAGCCACTTGGAATTAAAATCAGGTGCCAGAGAACCCATTTATAATTGGAATGGGATCATTAGGTTACAAGCTGCCTCTTAAACAATAACCAAGCAGACAGCTGCAGCTCTTGACCTTCCTGCTGACCTGTCCACTCAAATGAGGAATGCAATATTTCAACATTGGATGGTATTAGGTCATCTATTAACAGAAGAAGGAGGAGTTTGTGGAAAATTCAATTTTTCAGACTGCTGTTTGCAAAGAGATGGTAATGGAAAAGTGATCAAACAAATAACAAAGAAAATAAAGTCAGCTCACACACCCATCCAAATGTGGAAAAGATGGGAATGGGACACGTTTTCATGGTTTCCTGGCAATCTATGGGTTAAATGAATACTATTTCTGCTCTTATGTGCTATAGCAACACTCATCTTTTTACCATGCACGACACCTTGCTGAGTGCAAGTCTTTCAGCAGGTGATCAAGGGGATGCATGTGGCAGCCACACCTACTGATGCAGAAATGATTACAAAAGGATGGAAAATGATGTCACTGCAAATACCTGCAAAACCAAAGATGATTCAGGAAGAAAAACTTAAATCACTGGCAATTATGGTGTGTAAAGACAAATAGAAAATAAAGAAAATAAAAAGAGGAGGGATGGAAAGGAGTAAGATGATTGTATCTTTACAAACAGACCATGTGAATTTGCTTGCAGACAAAGCTGGGGACTTACAGACAATGAAGTAACAGAAGACACTCTTCATTCTAGAAACTGTTACTAATCAACACAGACATTTGCTCAGCCAAGGCCGTGTTAAATTCCTGAACCTAGACCAAGACAAGAAAGAGTTACTAGAATTATGAAGAGCTTTTGCTTTTTTTTCTTGTATATTACAAAAGGACGAGTGCATAATAGAGTGGGGCATAGATTAGCTGGTTGAGGAATTCTGTACCTTAAAATTGCCTCATCCAGTGGGGAAAAAGAAGAGGGTGATGCGGTTGAAAATTTAGGATACAACGGGGGCTGCATCTCCCAATTATTTGAGACACCCTATGGGAAATGTCCCATGACCTCTCCCTTTATTCAAATAAAGTTACAGGACTCCTCTTTCTCCCTTTTGGACATAAACCTGTGGCATCGTGGATGAATTTTTCTGACAGCAGTGACCTATAAAGGAGTAAAGTGGTTCCCCCGCAGGCTCCATCCCGCTGCAGCGCCCCGGGACTGCCTGCAGCGCTCCATCCCTTCCCCAGGGCTGCCTGCGGGCTGCGGACCCACCTCGCTCTCTGCACGGGCAGGGCTGGGCCCCCTCACCAGCAGCCGAGGGGCTGCAGGGCGGCAGCTGCAGCACCATCAGCCTTTCTATGCAGGGTGCTGCTGCTGCCTCCATCTCTCCATCTCCTCCCCTGCTCGCCCCTGGCTGGGCGCTCACGGGCGGCCGCCCTCGCCTGTCCAGTCTCAGCGGGAGCTGCCCCTCCGTGGCTCTCCCAGCAGTGCCGCGCCCGGGCTCCACGCGGATCTGGGCAGGGCCGGCTGCGTGCGGCTCTCGTGTTGTGCAGCAGCCACGGTGCAGGCGGGGTGGGCTGCGCGGCCGCGGCAGCACCAAGAGAGGAGCCGCGGGCAGGACGGTGAGTGCTGCTGGCCGTGCGCTTCTGTTCCCTGTCGCTCGCTGGCTCTCCCCGGCCGTGTGACCCCGCGGAGTGCTGGGCCTGGCCGGGCAGTGCACAGCCACATGTGTGGCCAGCGGCGGCCGCAGCAAGGGACTGCTGGCACTGCTGGTGCTGGTGGTGGTGAGAGAGGGGGCCAAGGGCAGAGATCGCAGGGTAGACCTGTTACCCTTCCCTGGCCTTTTTCTCTGACGGCCATTGGTAGGGTAGACCTGTTGCCCTCTGCGGCCTTTACTCGTAAGGACTTTCACGGGATAGACTTGTTGCCGTCTGCTGGCCCCGGAGTCTAGACACTGAGCAGCGGCGCCGCATCTCATCCATCCCACCAGCAGCCCCCTTGCCCTGGCTGTGGGCTTTGCCTGACTCCAGGATGGTACGAGGACACCTCGTCTACCCAGCTCTAGGCCAGTGCCGTCCGCCAGCCTCCGCCGGAGATGGCGCCGCAGCAGTGGCGGCCCCGCAGTGAGCAGGTCTGCCCCTGTCCGGGGTGGCCCCTGAAGGCCTGGTCTACCCAGCCCCGGGGCCGGGGCACCCACCAGCCGCCCCCAGAGATGGCGCCGCAGCAGTGGGCGGCAGCGGGGCGAGCAGCTCTGCCCCTCTCCGCGGCGGCCATGGCAAGATGGCTCTGCCCGATACTGGGGCTGGCGGTGTCCGCCAGCTGCCGAGAGAGGGGAGCTACAGCAGCAGGCGGGCCCGGAGCGGACAGATCTGCCCCACTCTGCAGGGACTTGGATGAATTTTGGCAGGATATGGGTAGACCTGTTGTTCCCCCCGGTCCCGGCAGCTCACCAGGGGGTCGCTGGTTTTGGTGCCTCCAGCTCTGTCATTACAGTGGGCAGAGTGTGCCGCTGCACCCCCTTGATCAGCTACGATCGCTTCTCTGCCACGTGTCCACTAGCACGGCTTGGCCCATGCATCCTCTGCTTTTTATTTCTTTGGATTCACTTTTTGCTTGCTTGCCGTCCCCTGCCTTTTCCGGAGGGAAGCCGATCCCTGTGAGCTGTGTCAAAGCCACTGGCCCCGGCCATGGTCGGCGGCAGCTTCTCCCACGCTCGCTGCATCGCTTCCCTGGGCCGCTAAAACCTGCCCTGCCACGGCCGCCCCTCCCCTGCTCTGCACTTCTCTCACTAGGGAAACATCCTTCCATGTTGCCTCTGCCTATCCCTGTGCAGCACAATTCACCAGGCCTTGCATTGTTCACCCTCTAATAGGGAACGTGAGCTGGCTTTAGACCATCGGGAGACAGGTCAGTTTACCCTACTGAGGATGTGTTGTTGCAACAGGCTGCTCCTGCTCCTTCTGAATCTCTTTACTGAAGTGTGTCCATCTTTCCCAGAGCCCTTTGTTCTTAAGGACTGTTCCCCTTAAAAATTCAGGAGGACAGTTCATCCCAAATCCGTGCATGCTGAGTACAGGAAAGCTTCTGCTTATATTCTGTACTTTGCAAACATATTCATTGATTGTCCTGGACTAAACACACATATGATAATCATTTCCCCAAAATCTTTAACATATTTCCCCTCCCTGTGTGTTTTGTCCTGGGGGTCTCTCTGGTGGTCCCTGGTGGTCATGGACCCCAATGTTCCAGTGGGCCTGGCTGAGCTGGCAGGACACTGAGGCTGGTGAATTCCAGTTCCCCTTCTTACATAAGGGGCATTGTGTGGTTTGCAGAGGCCAGTAATTTTGAGAGCAAGCATTGTGTCAGCTCACCTGGGGTGGGCAATTTATCATCAGTTAACATGAGGTGACAGAGTGGCTAATATGATTCATCACAGAATGGGTTATGACATCACAGAGTGGATTATGATATCAGAGTGGGTTATGACATCACATAGAGGTCTACGACATCACAGAGCGAGCTATGACATCACAGAGTGGGCTATGACATCACAGAGTGGGTACGTCACAGATGGGCTATGACATCACAGAGTGGGTTATGATCACACAGGTATTACATCACAAGTGGGT